>NW_009200846.1:36846-66349 GCF_000690835.1 Fulmarus glacialis | reverse complement strand
TGCTGCGCCCGCAGGGGTTGCACTGGAGGGTGGGGGCCGGTGGGTTCCGAACCGGCGGCGCGCAGTCCGTGTCCGCCCTAGAGGTTACGGACACTGAGCTGAAGGGAGGGGAGAGGGCAGACAACCCCGCTCCTGGCTCTCAAGAAGAATCTTCCCTCGCTGTATGTTTGCTGAGCGTAAGCCCTTAAAATTTGGCTACTCTCGCGTTTGTTTATAGTTTCTTATTGTTTGGGCTTTTTTATTGTTTTAAAGGAAGATCTTACCTCTGTGGCTTACGGGCAGTTTCACTAGTACAATACTGCAATGTTTCAGTCGTCAGCCACTGCAGGGGAGGGTTTAAATCCAAACAAAAACCTGCTTTCATTTAAAAAAGAAAAACAAAATAGGTTAACGTTTTTGCATGATCTTTTAAAACGTCTTAACAGCTTTAGTGTTTAAAATATACTGTCCTTTTGTACAAGGTCAGAATCGGTAAAATAGATCTAAAAATTGAAGCCTGCCCAGGCTTCTGGTCCTCTGCATTTGGCATTAGTTTATGATTGAGATAGCTGCCACTCTTACATATTTGTGGTGGCTAGAGAACCTTATTTTCATTCTTTTTTTTCCCTAAGAAGAAATCCTATTTATTAAGTATTGTGAAGGAAATTCTCGTTGTCTCTGAGAAGCCTTTAAATAAATCCTTTATTTTGAAAGACGTTTCTCAGGGTAATTGTGTTTTTGAAACGTTGTTATGTTGTCTTTAGGTAGTCCCTATATTTGTGTTGGAACATGAGGTAAAATAAGTCTCATGAGGTAGAAAGAGTGAGCAGGTCTTTTTTTGTTGTTTGTTTTTGTTAAACATGTAAAATCCCTAGGAAAGGATGCAAGTCAGACCTGCTTTGCAGAAGGTATCTGGAAGCACAAGAAGGTTTCACTAACATCATCTTGTGTTGGACAGGACTGCCTCTGATAAAGGCAAAATGGCTTTCAGTAAAGGATACCGTGTCTATCACAAGCTGGATCCACTTCCATTCAGTGTGATAGTGGAAACCAGAAACAGAGAAGAATGTCTCATGTTTGAATCCGGAGCTGTGGCTGTCCTCTGTAAGTCGATATGTTTTGATACCTACAATGTAAAAAGTTGGCAGACTTGACATTGTGTAAGCTGCTTCTTTATGGAATATAAAGAAGCAACTATTCTGTTTTCTTATTTGCTAATGGAGAGGCTTCTGATTTAAACGAGGGGGGAAAAAAAAAAAGACATTTTCATGTCTTCATCTGTTGAGAGAGAATTTTACCGATTTAATTACATTTCATCATGCATGTGTATTTTCATGTATACTAAATTTTCTTCTTCTAATAGCTTCCAACAACACCAGCTTATTTCTTTGGTTCTGAACAACCTTCTCCTTTTGAATACATGATAAGTCATTGACAAGCTACTTCTCTATGTTGTATTTCATAATAAAAAAATTCTGTATTCTTAAATGGTATATCATCTTAATTTGTTTTTTATCTCATTTTGTATCATGATTTTTGATGGCTTTTTGATTTTTAGATTTATTTTGTCCCTGTATTTTTAACCTATCTTGAGACTCTGTATTGATTTGACTTGTAATAAAATGAGTAATATTTGGAGCAAGGTGTCTTGCATTGCAAAGTTATTTTTACATGTTTTTAGTGATAAATGAATTAAATGTTTCCCTTAAATTCTTTTTGGCTCCCCGGCCCCCTTTTTTTTTAAGTCATAGGGCACTAAAATGAGAAGCACAGAAGAGATCCGTGAAGCCTATAGATAGGGTTCTAAAATGTAGTTTGGTTTGTATTCTTCAGAAAGACTGAGCAGCTGGTTGCACAGGGTTTCTAAGCTTGTTTTTGACTCTTACAGAAAGCTTTCATACTCTGGAAGTTGTTTGTGTTTTTTTTTTTAAATCAGTAACTTTTTGATTAATTAGCTCTGATGCCTGTTTGTGGTTTTCTAGCCTAGCTATTCTGAGCACCCAATCAGAAAATGGGAGATTTGATTCACTGCCTGAAGTCTGGGTGGACTCAAAAACCTACCTTTCAGGAGGATGCTCTGGCTCTGAGACTGTGAAGTAGGCTGAATGGAGAGTGTGTTCTCTAACAAATCTCAGAGTTAGAAATGTGATTTCCAAAGAGTGGGACTTGAGATACATTTCCTTTTTTCGGTAATTGCAATTGGCTCTTCTATAAGTGAGCGTGCTCCTTGGCAGTGGCATGGTCTCTTTCAGAGCCACCTGGCTGTCCCTGTGTCCTCTGTAAGGTACTTAGAAGTTGGGCCATAGAGTCATCTGTACTGGACAGGCTGTATGAAAAAGTGGTCTCTAGCATACAGCTTAATCTGCATCTTTAACATGCGATTAGAACAAGCTGCCGTTAACTGTTAGAGGCCTAGAAATGGGACATGCCAGCATGATTGACTTTATAGCTGCAATTGTATAATGGTCCAGGTGAAAATCAATGAGTGCTTTTCTCCTATTTTTGAGAATCTTTTTTTTTTTTTTCTGATAGTTTCTTCTTATTATGTATTTAAGTAATCTCATTGACTTCGCCAGCAGTATTTGAAAGGCATTGTGTAGTGTGGATTGGGTTGGGAATAAGTGTCTGGTCATAACACTAGTGAACAGGTTTAGTGAAATCTGTAAAATGCGGAAAAATGCTTTGAAGATTTGTGGAAAACTTTATTTTAGCATGTATTTAGTAGTTACTGAATATGCTTAAGCTACTTAAGGAGCAATGTATTAAAAATAATTTATTCCTGAAAGTTATGCTCAAAAAGGACAGTAAGTTAGTCGCTTTTTGTGCTGTGATACACTGCAGGCACCTGGATAAACTTTCTTCTCTAAAAATTAAAAACCATATCAAAGTTCCTGCCCTCTTCTATGCCTCACGTTGTTACCAAACAGAGAAAGTGGAACCCGAAGGAAGTTTGAAAGCCTCTCTCTTTTTGGGTTCTATACTTAGTAATAGCATGTTATTAATCTGTAAAGGTTTGTTCTTGGTATGCTAATTGGTAGGTTATTATATAGTAAACATTCATACTTAGCTAGAAGTAGTTACTCTGGATATTGTTTTCAGTAACCTTAACCAGTAAACTGCTTACTGTTTTTCTGTCTGGTAAATGGGCATATTTTCCCGATGCACATTTAGCTGCGGCACTTTGCTTTAATTCCCATTTTGCACCTAAACTCTTTAGGTACTGAAACATGATTCTTTTGTTAATGGTTGAAAGATCACGATCATACCCTTGAACTGACGGCAGAAAAAGCGCTAGCATTTTCTAGCTCAGTGTTGTTTTTTTTTTTCTCTTTTTTTGCTTGCTGTTCGCTTCTGGTATCTATTCTTTTTAATACATATTTAAAGGAGTACAATTATTAACACTTGGGAAAGATTTGTGAAGTACTACTTCTCCATCTCTCTAGTCATGCCACAGAAACTGGTCAGAAGATTCTAGCCTGGAGCCTTACAAATTTCTGGATATTGGTACAAATCTAAAAGCCAAAGTTAATGAAAGACTGGCCCTTGGGGAAGATTGCCCAGGTGTTTGTAAAATCTGTGTGAATAGATAGAAAAATGGTCAGATCAAGTATATATCAATTTAAATCCAGAAGGGCATCACTTTAAAAACTCATATTTTTTGCTGATGGTGCTAACACTTTTTAACTCTACCAAAATTGACAATACCTATCTCAAAGTGTTAGGCATTTTTCAAAAGATTTTAATAAATACTGAAGATAAAATAAGGCCTTATACCCGATCATAGTTCTTACCTGTATGTAGAATGTATAATATAGGCATATTATAATAACCTAGTGAAATACACTTTACCATTAAAAGTGATTCACGTGGTTCAGTTCTGAGAGCCTTAGTGAACTGCATCTTCTGGGGTGTCCATGTATAGAAATTTGGATTTGAAATGGGCTAAAAGAAAGGAATGAAAGCTTACTGATCCTTTAAATGTCATCTTAAAGGAAGTACCTCTGTCATTTTGCTGAGGGAAGGATAATGGTATTAACCTTCATCCCCTTTACATTCAATGAAGCATTGCAAGATGATTCAGAGGGTTTAGTTAGGCCTCTGTATGAAATGCTATACAACTCATATGCTGCGTGATTTTCAGTGTGTGTTTTATGCGCACTGAGTCTGTTATTTAAGTCAACAAAACAAGATGGAAGAAAGGAAGAGGGTCGAAGGGATAGTTCACAGAGGTGGTTGTTGCATAATCATTCAGTCTTAACGTGGAAGCAGCCCAAGCCACACTTCTGCTGGAAGTGTTCTATGTACAGCTTGTAACGTGGATTAGCTAACGTTACTGTGACCTCTTTTATTGGCTCACTTCTAGTATTGGGTTAGCCCAAGGTATTGAAGTCCAAGGGGATCCTGCCAACTTGCTTCTCAAGGCTTTGTAAGAGCACTTAGGTTTAAACGTCAGCAGCTTCACTGCTGATTTGTTTAGAATTTAGTGGGAGGATGTCATAGGTCTATTTTTTCTTATTTGACATATAAAATAGACAGTATGTTTATTCTTTGAAATAGGACTCTCTAATGAGATATCTCACCTGTAAAGATTCATTGACTGAGCAAGAGGATGTTCTCTCTCCCTGTTCTTCTGTGGTGAGTCATAACGAAATGAGTGGGAAGGTGTCTACTCCTGTCGCCTGTGATGAGTAAAGGAGAATGTTCTGTCGTCTGGGAAAGCACTGAGCCCTGAGTGGAGAGAGCAGGAGCTTCGTGCACATCCTTTGACTTCAATCTTACAGTAAAGCTGAGAAGAGAACAGGTGTGAACAGTAAGAGACACTATGCCCACCCTGACCTTTCTGTAGAGCTAGATAAAGTAAGAGCTGTAATAACCTGTGTGCAGGAGGCATCCTGGTATTCATAGTCATGTTTAGCAATGCTACTCTATCACCCATTCATACTCCACTTCTTTTTAAAAAGAAAATTCTTCCACACTGCATTCTTGAGGGGTGGGGAGGTGTGAGGAAGCAGATATGCTATTATCTGTCCACAGTAGCAGATAGGATATAATAATTTTGCAAGAGATTTTAAGTTGATATGGTACTTGAGGAAACTTAGACACCCAGAAAAAAACATACTGACAGATACATTTGATGAGCACCTGCTATATGTACATAATTATTAAGGAGAGTGACATTCTGTATGCTCACAACCAGAATTGTTTTTTTTGGTGTTTGCTGCCACCAGTAATAAACTGCCACTATGTTATTCTACCCACCCCCCGATAATGTTTATACAGAGTTTTGAGTGGAATCTTATCCCCTTAACTAGGGAACGAGAATATTTCAAAATAAATTACTACATTCTGTTTTTCATTATGGGATCCTATAGAATAAGCTTAATACAGTTATTTTCCTGGTTTATATACATATGTAAAGGTACAATAACAAAAAGAATTAAATTTTTCAAGCAGTAATTTATCTTCTTTAGTGTGTCTTTATGTTAGAGTGTCTTTATGTTAGAGAGGAAAGGTCAAATACAGGCTGTGGTAAAACAATTTTTTTGATGTAATATTATATTCATCTGAAGACAACTTGAAGGGACCAATGTGAAGGGACTAGGATGCAAAGGCAAACAGCAATTTCACCTTCCTGTCTTTATTACTGTTTTGACTAAGTGTCATCTTCTGGACTACGCCTTCCCATTAAACAGTATCTTAAAACACTTAAGAAGCTGCAGGGAAGCAACAGCTACAGTGGGTGCCAAGGGCAGCCGTACTGGTGGAGGAGCCTGTAACCTGTCCTCCTGTCATCAGGTGCCTTTCCTAGGATTCTGCCAGAATTCACTGTCCTTTCAAATCTACGGGGAAGATGTTCCACTCGTTGCTTTCCAGGCATTTCCAACAAAATCACATGGTTTAACAAAGACAATGTATGCTAGCCTAGCACAGTTTGAAAAGTACAAGAAGTACAGTAAGAATCTTCCTAGGAGGTTGGTGAAGGCAGTAACTCTTGCTTGGGAGGACTATGATCTCTTTGAATGGCATAATGGATCTGCAATAATTTGGTCCACAGTTCTGGAAACATTAAAAAGAAGTTACTTACAACAGAATCTGAAAACTTTTTGCTTCTTAAGGTAGACTAGCTTTACAGCAATAGTAAAGACTATTCTGTATATGTACCACTGCCCTTTGCATGATCTTAACGAGGGATTTCACTGGCAACAACTAATCCTCTTTATGAATATTCCCTTTTCAATTCAGTAAATTTTCATTTCTATGGTAGCACATGTGATAGTAAAAGTCTTGGTTTTGTCCTACTGGACATCCAGTGAATGATAGCTCTTGCTAATTAAATGTCTGTTACGAGGCCTAGTTTGCATACTTCTGGAGTTACTCAGACGTAATTTAGAAAAACTAATTAGCATTTTTACATTTCAGATAATTTGGTAGCTTTTTTGCATGCTAGCACATATTTAAATTGAAAATTTTGTAATTTTGT
Organism: Fulmarus glacialis; assembly: GCF_000690835.1. Taxonomy (NCBI): domain Eukaryota; kingdom Metazoa; phylum Chordata; class Aves; order Procellariiformes; family Procellariidae; genus Fulmarus; species Fulmarus glacialis. The sequence continues at coordinate 59,889 of NW_009200846.1, read as the reverse complement.
GAATTGGCTTGTACAGGCAAAAATTGCAACAGTTGGCTTTCATGTAAGATAACTATATTTTAATCAAAGCATTCAGTATTAGAAGAAAACCTTTGCAGATTATTGGTGCTATAAAGTTTTGTTTTCAATGGAGAACGTGTAACTGGGTCAGAAAGCCCAAATCTGATGGATAGGAAGTGCTTGTAGGCTGTTACGTAGGTCAGCTTTGTTTTCACACTTTTATTTCTCAGTTTGGTTTTTTCCCTCCTCGTCAGTGGTGTTAGCTGAAATGATAAATTTTGTGAAGTAAATTTGCATAGTATTGCAAAATAGTGTTAAAGCAACCAAACTTTTTATTTGCTCATCTGTTACAATTATTTTTTGGTTGTTGTTCCAAACAGTGGGTTTTTTTCTGGTGGGTAGTATTTAAATATAATTGCTAACATCTGGAGATGTCTGGGGTTTTTTTCATTGTTGCGTAGAGGTGATTTGTTATTTGGGGGTTCCTCCCCATAGTCTTAAGATACGTGTTGATTATGGTAACATATAAATGTCTTTGTGAAGTGAATAATGGTACTTCATAATTTGAACTAGCAAGTAGAGTGGAAAAAAATCATCCTATTAATTCAAAGCAAATATATGAATTATGGCATATTTAAATATCGGCTGTTGTCCAGTTTTCTGTGCATCTATTAATGTCAGCAAAGTATCAAAAGTAATAGAATGATTCTTCAGTTGGTTGATTTGTAAATGAAAATGGTGACTCCACTCTGATTTTAATGTCACCTATGTGGTAGTATTAAAATGTTAGCTTTAATTTAAATACCGAAAGTTTAACTCTCCTAATTTCATAAAAAGCTTGAAAACCTCAATCTTAAAAGCTCAAAACCAAACTGTGTAAGAACAGTTCATAAATTTTTCAGATTTTAAACTTTTTAAAGTGACAGTAGCATGAGCTTTTTCTCATCTAACATAAAAGAGAAGTCTTGTTTCTGAAGGAACTGCACATAATTTCAGGAGTGTGAGTTTGTTGCCAGCTCAGTGTCCCATGTTCCAGCTGGGAATTGTAGCCGTTAACTTATAACATGTCATCATGGCACCTTGCGAACCCACCAAGAAGAGAACATAATTGTAGAAAGCCTAAATGATAACTTTTAATGTGATCTTAGCTTTATAGTTGTTAGTATTGCAAAACTAATTTCTAATCTGGAATTAGGCAGAATACATGTTGAGCGAAGTTGTCCTGAAGACAGGATTTTTAATGGGGTTCCATTTTCGTAATAGTAAGAAGGCTGACATAATCCCTTTAAAATAATTTAATCAGTCACCTTTCTTAAATGAGTCAAGTGATTGATAAGGTGTGACTATTACAGATGCACACTTGTAATTTAATTTGGAACAAATGAGATGTTAACATTTAAAAATACTATGACCTATTAATTTTTAATAAAGATTGACTTAAAATTACTTTATTCTTTTTCTCTTGACGCTGCAAATGAGGCTTGCTGTCTTTCTACAAGAACGCATTACAACTTGACCTGAAAACCACATTAAAAGTGTTGTGGGGTTTTTTTTTTGTACTGCTGAATAGCGAGTCATTATTTCCATTTTAGAAGTTAATCAACTTGAATCTAATTAATGCAGTGGGTTAAGCAGAAGCTGCTTTTAATTTCCTTTCTGCTTAACGTCTGAACCGACACAAAGTAATAGAAGAAATACTGCCTCGTAACGTTTTGTGTCCATCTTTATAAACAGACATATGTATGCTTGCATTGTCTACTCTTTAGTGCTCTTCTACAATATAATTTAAAATCTGTTAAGTCCAGTGTTGTGGATGAAAGTTGTCATTCCAGCTGGTAGTTGCTGTCTTTAGAAGTTGCATGTCTTAATTTGTTGTTCTTAGCAAGTGACAGCATTTTGTATTTTTTTTCAGACAGCCTTGATTGTGCTTCCTTACTTCCAGCTATTTAAAGATAAATAAATAGAAAAGTCAATTTCTCGAGGAGAAGTAGATTCATTAATTGGTAGGACTTGATGTTTTTCTGAGTGCATATTTATATTAGCTGCATTTTTTTCAAGATAAGGAGCTCATAAATCAAAGTCAAAAGGGTTCTCTGGCTGCAGGCCAACCTACCATTCTGGGAAGAGATGTTCTCATTCATTAAGAATGTTACAGAGGAAATGAGGAAATGCTCTTGGAAATGCTCTCTCCTTCTGTCAGGATTACCTTAACCTTCCTGCGGTTTAACTTCTAAGCTGCAGTTCACCCAGTTGGTAATTTCAGCTATTCATAAAGGAAACTGGAAGTTGGCTTTGTATGCACTGAATATAAGATTTATTAGCCATGTATTTTTGTAACTTAAGTCGCTCTTGCATATCCAGCTGTATCCGATGACTTTGCATGCTGAATGAAGTGAGAGAGCGTAGATCTTCATGAAGCTTAGTGCTTTGGTGGAGAAGGAAGAGTTAAATATGCTTACGGGGAGAATTTGGGTGGTTCCAGAGCACTTAGGTTGTTATTCACACTGTTTGGTATGGAGCGATATGAAAACCTGCAAATTTAATTTTGGTATCTTCAGAAATGGGAAATGCCATGTGCAGTGGCAGTCAGTAATAGATTACACTCTAGCCTGGGTGTTTGTTTTTTTTTCTTTTAGCATCCATAAATGAAAGGCATCCTTGTGGCTATCACTGGTGGAGGTGCTGGTTCAGGAAATTCTTGCAAATGTTTGGAGGCTAAATGGACTTTTGGTCTAAAGCAGCTGTACAACCATTTGCATATTTTCATAGCGTTACTGCTTGTTCATGTCAGGGCCCTGAGGACACCACCAGCCCTGACTATCCCTGCCCAGCCCCCCTGGGGCTTCCCTCACCCTGCCCACAGCCCAGGACCCCATTTCAGTCCCCTCAGGGCTGTCAGTCCCTGCCCCAGCCATGCTGCAGCAAAGTGCTGTCTCTAGCTCTCCACAGCCCTGCCCAGCCTGGACATGGGCCCTGCTGAGCCGGGCTGATGTCCCAGACCCGCCTTGGCCTGTCCCTGTCCCCATGGCCTGCTTGGCCATCCTGGATTGTATCTTTGCCCTGGTTACCCTCACCAGGCCTGACCCTTTCCCACAGACTGACATCCTGGCCTGGCCTCAGCCCATCCCCATGGAGGTGCCTGATGTCCTGGGCTGGGGCTGCCCCCAGCCTGCCCTGCCTCCCTGGGGGAGCCCCCATGGCTACCAGTGCCCTGGCTCCCGGAGAGATGTTGGTCCCAACAGTTCAAATGGAAGAAAATGGAAAGGAGTGTGGTGTAGCTGTGTCTTGTTCCTGATTTCTTCTTGGTTTTCAGAAAACTCGAGTGCCTTTCCTTAATATTGTAGTAGTCCTGACCGTGGGAAGTCCCTTGTTGTGCATTACCCCGAAAGCAGCCTGAGCACTGCTGCAGTCAACCATCCAAAACATCTCTGCCTAGCGTGGCTTGGTGCTGCTGTGGTAGGGAAGAGGCAGCAGTGCGGTGGTGTGGAGTTTCTCCCTTTTCTGCTATCGGTGCTACTTTTGTGACTGCTTTCTTTTTAGCTCGGTTTCTTAACGAAAAGGAGGTTTATGTGATAACCATTTTTTGTCCTTCTGTATTGGCTAATATCAGTCATCACCAAATCTCATAATTCTTTCAGGTTTCACGAACGCTGACGGCTAGAGGTTCAAACGGGTGCCCTCAATGAAGGGGAATCTGCCTTACGAATTTATGTTACAAAGTTGTAACTTGTAGTAGGCATGATGTGCCTTGTGGGAGGGTGGTAGGAGCGTGTTGCAGGTAAGCTCTTCTGCTGTCTGCTGCAGGGCCTGTTAAATGTACCTTGTGCCTAGACTGGGGTTCTGTGGAGGCAGTGGCTGAAACCTGGGGGTAATTGAGGATGGGCCAGGGCAGGATGGATGAAGTGAACCTTCTGAGGTGCGCGATGTTTGCTGTTTTCCCATGTGAATTTTGACCTTAAAAAAAAAAAAAAAAAGATGGGAAAAGTGCAGGCAGTGCGAGATAGAAGTACTTACACACTCACTGTGGAAAAACTGCTCAGAGTTCACACTGTATTAGATCTAATGTAACTGAAAAACATGGCGTGAAATGCTTTTGGTTGGTGCTTGGGTGCTTTGTTAAGAAAATAATAATTGACTAGCCACAGTAAGTTTTCTATTTCCATTTTTTTTTTCTTGTTTTTCCAACCCTTTGCTGCTTTATTAGTAGTGGCCTTTTTTGTTGATCAGAATTTGCAAAGCCCATGTTATTTAATTTACTTTGGGCATTTACTTATTAAGGCTTAGCAAGGATAACAGGCGTTCTATGCAATGGAAAAAGAGAATAAATCCATAGAAGACAGAAAAGCCATTGTTCTGAAATGTCATTAAATGCTGGCAGGCACCTTTAAGAAAAATCCTGCAAACAGTTTGAAACTAAACCTCATCTTTCATTAATAATTTGAAATGTGAAAGAAGAACGTGGCAGTTCTCTGGTTACCGAAAGTTGAGTTTAGAAGAGTATGTTGACATCATTAAATGCTTGCTGGAAAAATGGATTGAAAGAACCAGGCTTTGAAGTTTAGAAGTTGTCCTTTCCAGCCTGATGGTGGTGATCTGGTTAAGAAAAACATGGTTTGGTGATGCTGACAGAATCACTGTCTGTAAACAATGTGTTTAGGTTGGCTGCAAGTCTTAACACTTATTATGGGTGAGGACTTTGGAAATAATCATGCTGCCTTAACTCTCTTATCTTTAGCATCTGGAGTACAGGAATACAGCATATCAGTGCAAATAGTTAAAGAAGCTGTTTTAAAATGCGCTTAATAAAACATTGAATGAGCTTAGATTTCAGGCTGAGGTTAAATGATTGTTTCATCTATATTGGAGTTTCTGATCCACTTTAATAATAGAGCTGGCGGACATTTGAACAGAAGAGATGGGCTTGTGCACAGGCAGGGCTATGCTAAGCTTAGGGAATAGTCATTAGAAAGATTCACAACAGCAATTCTAAAGAAAATCTAGCTAATGTGAGAGAGAGCACAGCAGAATGCCAGGATAATAGGTGTTTCGATTCATGCTTTTCTTTATGTCAGATTCTGATTTTTTAATGTCAAAGTGAAAATTAATTAGCAGATCGTTTCTGAGGAAGGAGAAGGTGCTGATTCTTGGTGACCCAGAAACCTTGATCCCTGTGGATCCAGTGGCACAGCTGGAATTGTTGGGTTTTGTGCTGCAAGTGCAGTCTCAGTCATGAGCAAAAGCTCAGGACAGGTGGGGTCTGGTTTCTGCTTTGCAGCATCTCTCTCACCTGGCTCTGCAGTCAAGCTTGTGGGCCTGGTTTTTCGAGTGCTGATTAAAATTGTAAAGTGTACACTAACATTAACTCCTAGGTGAGTAATGGTAGATATACTTTAATTTCTTCTAAAATATTACAATTTTTTTTTTCCCCAAAAATGTCTATGAAAATTGTGTTTTCCTAATCTAAGACACAGCTTTTAAATACCATTATCTTGTGGACCTCCAAGAGTTTTGATTTGCTTGGAATATGTCTAAAACTAGTTAAAATATACGTGTGGTAATCTTGTTTACTTATCTGGAAATAATACTGCCACATCAAGGTTTTATTCTTGGATAAAAAGGATAATTTTTTTCATGGGAAAAAAAGCAGCATTTAGCACTACTGTAATTTTAACTAATTACAGGAGAGCGTTCTCATGGAACTCTTTTGCCTGTGTTTTAGATGCTTTTTATATTAGGAGATGATGATGTTAAAAATGCCAATGTTCTCCTTTAATATCACGTGGAGTTTTTGCAAGTCCTTTTTTTGTTGCCTAAAAACATAGTGTGATCATACTTTGTCATAGAATCAAATACTCATTTTCCATTATAAAATGCCATATGCTCATACATTTTGATTTCTTTCCAGAAGTTTCACGTAAGCGCTACTTTTGTAATCTCTTGGATTTTCAGTTTAGAGTGGACTCATTCTCCCTGCCATAGTGTATGGTCTTTTGCATCATAAAATCTTATGGTTTCTCTCCATAGCTTCTGCAGAAAAAGACACAATCAAGAATACCTACTCCAAAGTAATGGATGCATATGGGCTCTTGGGTGTATTAAGATTAAACCTTGGTGAGTAAAATATGCAAAACCTTAATTCTTCATTTGGGAAAGAAAATTGTGCTGCTCCTGTAAAACTGCACAGCACAGGATCTTCGCAATAGGAACTGGGCTCTTTTTTTATTTTTATTTTTTGTCTTTGTAGAGTAACTTGCAAGTTTGGAGCACTCCCAGAAATGAGGGAGTGGACAAAAATAACTTCCGTTTTCACAATCCCTGTTATTTGCAGCATAGTTTCGTCTGTTTGCGTTTCCTTTTCTTCTGTAGAACTTGAGAACGAGTTCTTGATGTTGGTTCTTTTTGTACTTTCTTCAGGCAAACTGGGGTCACATTGTGTGCATTTAAGCATACAAATACATCAACATCACACTCCACTAAGATTCATTCTGCTACCTGTGCCTTTTCTTGTTTTACAGGAGACACATTGTTACATTATCTGGTTCTAGTAACAGGATGCATGTCTGTGGGAAAGATTCAAGACTCTGAAGTTTTTCGAGTTACTTCCACTGAATTTGTATCGTTAAGAGTTGATTCAACAGATGAGGATCGTATTTCAGAAGTGCGCAAAGTTTTGAACTCGGGAAACTTTTATTTTGCATGGTCTGCAACTGGTGTCAGTTTAGATCTTAGTCTCAACGCTCACCGCAGCATGCAGGAGCACACCACTGACAATAGGTTTTTCTGGTGAGTTCATAATGCGTTTTATCAAACATCATGTAGAATAATGCATGCCTGTATAAACTAATCTGTGGCAAGTTGTTATCCTGGAAACAGACTGGGGTCTCTGTTGAAGTCAGTATTTCAAGGCTTGAGAAATGATGATGCCTGTTGACCCTGTCCAAATAAGCTTGGCTGATTTTGACCCATCATAAAACTTCTTAAGTTACCTGGCTTTTCTTTCAGTAAGAATCAGTCCTCGCAGGAGATAGATGGAATGTCCCAGATTCCAAGATCTAGAAATGTAAACACTAAGTCAGTCACAGAAAGTATTCTGCTTATGCACTTCAGTAAGCTTTCTTGGGCTTTTTCTATTAAAAGTTCCAGTCTCAGATTGCCCAGGGAAAGAATATTGTTTGCTTTCTCAGTCTCCTATTGTAATGTATACTTTTCTGTAAAGTGAATGCATACTTGATTTATGGGATTTGAATCTTCGTTAGTGATTGAATTGAGGTGTTTGATAAGTTGCAGATTTTTAATTTTTTTTTTTATTTGGAAGCTTAAAATGAAAAGGCTAAAATTAAAGTGAATAGCTTCAACCTTTATACCATTGCAAATATGTTATTTGCAGTTATGGTAGAATTTTCTGGGTGGTGACAAAACCAGCCGTCTTACTAGAGATTGCTTTTCTTTGCTATGCAGAAAACTTTACTTCCTTTTTATGCAAGTGAATGTTACCAAAGAAGATCAAAACCAAGCCCCACTAGAGTGAGGTAAAACAAAAAAACTCACAAAACCCAAACTTTAGTCTTATTTACTTACTACAGTGTTAATTGGTACTACTTAATGCACAGGTATATCCAAACTTGGATCTTTCTTTCATTTGAGCAGTAATTGGTATTTGGAGAACAGTACATGCAGTATATAATGTACCAACACTTAACCCTGAAATTGATATTTACAGAAGTTTGAAAATCAGTTGGCTATGAATGCATTCCTGGAAGCTTGTCTGGGCAAGTGATACATTATGGTGATGTATAATAGAAATAATCAATGTATGTTGACAAGAATTTTTTTCTAGCTTTATTTTATGGTGTTGTGAAGTTGAATGGTGCTTTACCCATCACAAAAAGTAACCCCATAACTGGAATTCTGGCTTGCTTTTCCCAGAGTCTGTAATCTTTGGATTCTCAAAGCAAGGCTGAGTGGAGAAATATAAACAAGTGTGGAGTGTCGTTTTTTGCTGGGTGAAGAGCAGAGGCTATAAGGGTTCTTTTTTTAAGGTTATTAAGATTCATGGCTTCACTCCATATTCTTATTGTGCAAATGTTTATGCTGTTCTCTTGTAAACTTCGCTGTTTCAAATAAGAGTTACATCATCAAACTATAACATGCATATTTTCCTTTTCTTATTTGTAGTAGTGGGCTTAAAATACGAGAAGTTAGTAGCTGGCTTAACAATTTGAACTGTATTTTATTTCTTTCCAGTTATTTTTTTTTTTTTTTTCCCTGATAGGAACCAGTCACTGCATTTACATCTGAAGCACTATGGTGTGAACTGTGATGACTGGTTGTTACGTCTCATGTGTGGAGGAGTGGAGATAAGGACAATTTATGCGGCTCATAAGCAGGCAAAGGCTTGTCTCATTTCACGACTAAGCTGTGAACGGGCTGGCACAAGATTTAACGTCCGGGGAACAAACGATGATGGTCATGTTGCTAATTTTGTTGAAACAGAGCAGGTATGTTATGCTACAGTGCACATCGCTTGGCTGATGAACTCAAGATAAGCCATGTGTGTGGGTAGTTTTTTGCCGTAAATCAACAGATCACAAGTCAAGTCCGTACCAACACATATTGGAGTAATTCCTTTGCTGCTAAATAAGGAATCTAAGTAGGTTACATAATTTGATGATCTTTGTTTTTAGTGTAGCTTAGAGTAAGGGCATGCATGGGTCTGAGTTTCAATAGCTTAAGAAGCTGTTGTCCATCAGCTGAACTGTTGTAGGTGGCTGTACTTCCTTTTAGCCTCCTGAGCTGTAGGTGAGTGTATACTTCTTTTGGCCTGAGCTAATAGTAAAGTAAAAGACCTTAGAAACAAGCAAAAGAGATTTTTGGCAAATACACGGTACCTTGTGGTTCAGGAAAGATAAAAGCATTCCTATGGTTACTTGGCACAGTTCCTCTGAAAGGTAGTTTTTAAAGCCACTATAATTCCACAGCATTTGATAGCGTATCTTTGCCCTTATTATACAGAAATGCAAGAAGCTACTAAATCATTCTTTGCTGGCCTTTCTTTGCTCACGTCTTACAATAAACTAGTTAACAAGATGTTGTTCCTGCAACTGTATTCATGTGAGTAGGTATCTTTGGTTGACTCACTGACTCTTTGCAAAGCCTAAGGTGACTTCAGTAGGATTTTATCCAGGAAGCGCTCTGATTGTACACATCCAATGTCAGAAGTTTAGTCAGAACACTGTTACTACAGTTTCTCTGTCCAAGTTTCCTGGCAGACTAATGTCCCTAGATGGTTGTGGCATATCATTTCACTTAAAGCTTCCTTTCCTGTATACTTAATGGACCATTGTATTTTGGATTCTGATGCACAAAATCTGTGCAGGTGTTCTGAGTAGGCTGCATTGTTATTTTCTGTGCATTGGTGTGCATTTTTACTGTTCTACAGGAAGGCCTTACCAAGTTTTTTAAAACAAGTTACTCTTAGCACAGAAGTCATTCAGGCCCAAATAATAAACACTTGCTGTATTTTTTTAGACGTTGTGAATCATGATTCTGCAAGAAAGCGTGAGAGTGGTAGAACTTCTTTTATGAGTTTTTCCGAGGGAATAGAGAGAAAAGCCTAGGAAACAAATATTTTAACTTGTAGTGTGGAATATGTAATATGTAAATATATTTTATTTACTCTATGTTTAGCTAAGGCTAAGAAACCTAAAACCTTACACTCTGTAATACCTATTAATACTATGCTTTTTTTTACAGGTGATATTTTTAGATGACTCTGTGTCATCTTTCATACAGATTCGAGGATCTGTTCCATTATTTTGGGAACAGCCAGGCCTGCAGGTAAGCAGGAGATAGATTTAATTATACAGATAATTCTTATTCATGTCTTTTTAAACATCTTACAGCAACGTTTAGGCTCTTCTGCACAGTTAGGTACCTGTCAGGATGAGGTTATCCTTTGGGAGCAAGTTGGTGGTATTGTTTAATTCACCAAGCCTGCTGCTCTTAAGTCTCGGAATGCTGTTTTGCACAAGTTTTGAATGTCCGTTGCTTTTTAGATGTTTTCTCTTTGAAGTTCTGAGTTTCTCTGTTTTAATTTAAATTGCTGTTTTAAAATAGGTTATCTAAGGGCACTCAAAGAGACTGTTTTCTTCTGAGTTGTTCTTGAGGATAATTTCTTTTCAAGAAGTCAATGTGAATCAAGAGTTACTGTAATATAATTTCATCCCAGTTTTCTTGAAAGAGGGATTGTATCAGCAACTACTACTGTGATACAATTTTTACAGGGAAGGTTAAAAAAGGTTGATGCCTCACAGTGATTCTAGGTTCTTTAAACTAGGCTTATAAGCATTTTGCAATAGAACTGCTGAAACATTTACATGCCTTTTACTCAAAACAAGAAGTAATTACATGATATAACTAAGTATATTAAATAAAAAAGTGTTTTTTTAGAAAAAAGAAGAGGAATTTAAGAAAAGCCTACAAAAAGAATGCACCATAGCAAGCAGAATAAATTTTAGATATTTAATTTAGAAAGTGAAATGAATTTTTAGGCTGTAATTAGTATCAAAAGAGGTCTTTGAAGAACGATTACTTAAATGTGTAAAGACAAATCATTTCATGTAATCTTCATGTCATAGGTGGGATCCCATCGTGTCAGAATGTCAAGGGGTTTTGAGGCGAATGCACCAGCTTTTGACAGGTGAAATAATGTCTTACATTTTTGTTAATGCACTACAAACCTCTGATAAGTGGTGCATCAGAGGGATGGGATAAGTTACTCCGAACGGGAGGCTTTGTCTATGCAAAAGTATGATTCAGCAAAGCAGCGAACTGCCTGGGCAGCTTTTTCAAACTTCTACAGGATTTCTTGTGCCTTTGAGTGCTTTATTGAAAAGTTTGAAGAAAATTTAAAATAGTGAAATACTTTGTTAAATTGAAAACAAAAATTATAGCATGTTTACATTGAATAATCTATATTTGTCAGCTGCTGTATAAAAGTAAAATCTGTATTTTGATTTTATTCCTGCCATGAGACTTCAGCTTCACAGCCTTATGGTTTTAACTAAATGTATGTTATTAAATTGGTGCTATTATCCTAATTAAATAGCAGTCAATGGTTGTATGCTATTATTGAGTTATATTGATTTGTTTGGACATGACATAATAAAAGGCTTGTGGCCGTTATGAGAGTACCCAGCACATTTCTGCAGCATCAAAGTCAGTGTTGCAGGTGTTTGTGTTAATATTCTGTATGCCAAAAGATGAGAGTGGGATTCTTCTTCTGTTAACAGGCATTTCCAAACTCTTAAAAATTTATATGGCAAGCAAATTATTGTAAATTTACTTGGGGCAAAAGAAGGGGAGCACATGCTCAGCAAAGCTTTTCAGGTGAGTATGGCAATTCTCTCACTGTGGATATCCTTGGAATTTGCCTGTTTGCGATGAAGCTTTTATATAGCCTTTGAAAAACGCAACAGGTATGCTATGCTCTGGAGCAGCTACTACTTGTGGTTAAAATTGTATTTATCATAAAAGCACTGCTTAAGATACATAACGTGAAATTAATTTTTAAAAGCTCTATATACAATTTTGTGGTTACTTTACTGAAAAATTGGTTACTTTACTGAAAAATTATAACAGCAACATAGACAATGTTGAGGGATTTTGAGTTGTTTTCATATTTCATGCTTATTAGTGGCTTATTTAAAAAATAAATCTTTTTGCACTATAAAATTGGTGAATAAATGAATTATACTTTGTGGTATTTAATACTGTGATGTTTCTTTTAAAAATCTTTCCCTTGGAATTCCTGTATGTATTCCTTAATATTTAAAAAAATGTTTAAATTGATAAATTAATTTGTGATAAAAGCTGCTTCATGATTAAATAGAAATGTTTGTTTAGAAGATGTTAACTGTAAGTGGCCATTTTCATGAATTCTCACTAGTTAGGTTAAAAGTAACTGTCACATTGTAGTCCATAAATACTGACAATTTGAGAACTTCTGTCTGAAGCCAGACAACATGTCAATAGCCATCTGTTATTTCCCTTTCCCTTTTTCTTTTTCCCTTTGTATTATAATGGCTGAATATCTTAGGCCATTCACTAGTATCTTTCCTGTATCCAGCAATCCTGGTAGGAGACATTAGTGCTCCCAGATGCATATCAATGCCCAATGCAGATCATAGTTTTGCCAACAAAGATTGTGTGAGCACTTCAAGATTTTTCAGGGAATATTAGGGAAAGTTTTGCTCAAGCCCCCCTCCACAGCAACCTAAATAATTTGTCTGGTTTTTTCAGTAGTAGTTTATGGAGTGTTTACTCAGTCTCCATTGCTGGCAGTTAACAGTCTAAAATGGTGACTGTTAGTGAAAGGAGTTTCTACTGAAACAGCTCTTTGCAAATTGAAGCATTTTAACGGTAGAAGAGGCTGTAGACTGTCTTGGTGACCCTAGTACAGTAAGGAAAAAACCGACTTTGATTGTGACAAGAAAAAGAAAAAACACAGGCAAAATACTAATCAGTTCCGAGTGATTTGATGAACAATAGTGATAAAAATGGTTTCATTTTACCTAAGAGAAAGCATGTAATAAACAAGATGGCTAATAAAACAGCTTTAAAAATATTTGTAGCCTCTTATTTAGCTTATGCTACTATACTTTTTTCTTCTCTTTTTACAATGTTAGAGCCATTTGAAAGCATCTGAACATTCAGCTGATATCAAAATGGTGAACTTCGACTATCATCAAATGGTTAAAGGTGGAAAGGCAGAAAAACTACACAGTGTGCTTAAACCTCAAGTCCAGAAATTCTTAGAGTGTGGATTTTTTTATTTTGATGGAAAGGAAGTTAAGAGGTTTGTGTGTATAACTTCTGTAAATTTCTTCAAATTAAATTATGGTTCCGCGATGCTTTTCACCCCTTAGCAAGAAGATAAGAGAAAAAACTTTGCTTCTTTATTGTGTTACTGTGTTTTTATTGTATCCAAGATGATGCTCAACAACTGAAATATGAGTCACTTATTTTAGTCTATTAAAATTTTGTTTCGTTTTGAATATTCTCTAAAAATCTTAATGGTAAATATCTCTGAGATGTTGATGGGGCATGACTTAATTTAGGCCTTTGACCTCATGATTTTGGTGAAAATGGGCAGTTGTCCTTTTTCTTGGGTGCACCCACATGGGATTAAAGAATGAATAATTTTCCATCTTCCTGTATAATGTTATTGATATTTTCCTCAATGATGGAGCATACCATTTTCTGTTTGTTGTAAATGCTGATGTTCAGTGCAATCTTTTTCTAAATCTGTTTGCACCTGGATCCCCCATTTGAGAGATTCAGTTCTCCACAAAGTATGAATGGGATGCATGTTTTCTGCCCTGCTCTGTACTTCCCAGTCCTGCTGTACTTGTACTTCTGTCCCTATTTCCCCACCCCTCTTCCTAGAGCAAAGGCTGTGCTTTATAGGGAAGCAGAGCTAGAAATAGGCTGCTTTTCTCCCTTCCACACCCTTCCTCCTTTTAATTAATACCAGAGCAAACTGCTGAGTAAGGTTCTCCGTGAGAAAGAGAATTGTGGAGTGAGGGGATTGTGTCACGTGCAGTGGGGTTTCATCTTCTAGTGCAGTGGGAGAGGAGAAGAGGGTTCCAGTGCCACTCTGTGCTCTAACCTGGCTGTGGGATTAAATCCCCCAGCGGCAGATTTTAGTAGGCCTGAATAAGATTAAATTTAGTGGGAGGGTGCTTAGGTCCCATCTCCACCTCAAAACGTCACTGACCATTCTCCAAAAAGCTTTAAAAGGTCTTGGGAGAACACCATTTGGTCTTGATGGAGATTCAAATAATATTATCACCTATCAAAAAGACTGACAACAGAACTAAAGCAAAATAGGCTGTGGCTTGTGATAGCTTGAAGAATTGCGTTAATAAAAGATACAGTGATGATTTTTATAAGTTCACGGACCATCTCCTTTGGAGAATGTCAGGGTTTTTTTTAACACAGATAGCAAGTTGCTTTGTATTTCAAATCAAATACAGAGATAGTAATGAAAAAAAGTTCTTCAAAACTTTCTACAATTTATTGTTAGATCTCCAAGTAAATGTGATGAAGCCTTACTGACTTAATTGGACAAAGTGTGTAGTGGGAATGACGAAAGTAAGGAATAACTGTGTATCATTGGGAGGGCCATCAGAATTTTGTACTCATAGCCAGGCAAGAAGAACATGGATATTGCCTAATACGATCCTTTTGAGAGCTTTATCGCATGAGTTAATGGCCTTCTCTCAAAGAAGGGGGAGCAGTTCAGAGTGCCTGAGAGCCTCAAGCATCTGTTGAGCTAAGGAGGAGAGGCTTATTTTTCGTTTTTATTTGGGGAGGAAAGAGAAAGTAATGAGAGCTTGAAAATGGCTTTAGTTTTATCACAAATTCTTGTTACTTTTAGTTTAGTTGAACAAATCCAAGAACTGCCCTAATTTTTTTTTTTTTCATTTTTGTTTTAACTAAGAGTTATTATTTCCCCCTGAGATTCTTGGGAAGTGTGTTAGTTGGATTGTTTGAGAAGAAAACTTAATCCTGCATAACACTTTAACCAAGCAAGCAATGAGAATTGAGAAAAACTGAAGAAGACAGACTCATGTTATTTGCAGAAAATAAATTAGTTTTGTGTAGTGAACACTGCTGCAAAATTCACTGCTGTTATTGGAGCTAACCCTCTATTGTGGACGCATTTATAAACATACTTGCGATGACAGTAACATTGCACTGACAATACCCTGATTTACTGTTCTGGTTCAGATCTTGATGTCCCTGTCTTTGTTGATGATATGTGTGTTAAATGAGTTATTTCAGTTGTTTTCTCTCTCTGTCTCTCATTGTCCTTGGCACAGATCTCAAAGCGGTACTGTCAGAACAAACTGCTTGGACTGTCTGGATAGAACAAACAGCGTGCAGGCTTTCTTTGGCTTAGAGGTAGGAAAAGCAGTGTCCAGATACACAACTGCTCCTGATGCTTCTGTAGCAATTAGGCTGTAAAAGTAGCATTACCTTCCCTATGAAAGATGAATTAAAATGTTTCGTAGATGGCAGTTTGATTTATAGCGTGATACTTTTCTTGTTCTGGGGCAACCAGATCTTAGTAGTTACAGAAGCAGTAGTTTTGTGGTAGTTGTAATTAAACAGTAGCCATGCAGCATTATGAAAAATGTTCATTCTTTTTTAGGTGTCAGTTTCTTATGTCCGTTAAAGTTCAGGCTTGTAATTCTAGAAGAGGTAGTAGTGTTGTAGTCCTTCACAAAAACACTTGCATTCACAGTTACTCTATTAGATGAAATTCTTCAGCATGTAGGATTACTGTTCTTAGCATCTGTCAGTGCTGTGTGTATATATTTTCACAGCACTGTGCTTTGAATTCTTCATGGGACAATATCATGTTTGACACTTTGGCCACACTCAAATTGTGTAGTTGGAAATTAACCATGGGATTCAGTCCTCCTGCGGGTTTGTGCTTCAGCATATTGGCTTGCTATTGAAACGAAGGTTCTAGCCTGCAGGCTTATACAGTAGAGCTTGAACACATGAACCTGATAGGAATCAATGGAGTAAAATAGTACTGATTGGGCTAAAAGAGTAGCTCTGAAAAACTTTTGACAGCTCCACTCATCTTAATAAACTAAGTTTGACTCCTAAAGATAAAATCCTTAGCATGTTTAAAAATGACAGATTATGGGTGCTGTAACATCAAACTAAGTAAAAGGATTATTCTTTTGTTTTCTGAATTTTATTTAATTAAAATACTCTTGTTTTAGCACCTCTAGGAGGAATTTCTGTGATAACTGCAAAATCCACTGGCTGTAGAACAAACATTTCTGATTATGGAATATGTAGTGCTTTGCTGCTGTCTTTACCAAGTGAACACTGTTGCCATTCAAATGGAATACTGAACTGTTTACCCTCATGCAAATACTTGGAAAATTTTCTCTTAACATTCAACATCAGTACATACTGTAGTAGATGCAACACAGTTTGAGAGATCTAATGCCTTTTTTCTCCATTGTTTCAACTCTGCATGTACTATAGGGGGTCACATCTTTTAATTATTAAAATTAAGAAAAATAATTCTTATTCTTTTCTTTAGTTCACTGTGTGTTGAAAAGGGTAGCGGCATGCTTTGAAAATCTCACAGCATTGTATTGCATTATGTAGTTTGTATATCTGTCCATCCTCTATTGACTTTGCCATGGGAGAGACAGGCGATTACCTTAAAGTCTTTCCTGGTCCTCAATCTGTTTGCTGGAGATAGAAACGCAAGCTTGAAGTAAGCAATTAGGTTATCTTAAATGAGCCATGAGAAACATTGCCTCTTGTATTTTACTGATAATACAGTAGTATTCTATGGCAGAAGAACAACTCTTTACACACTTTTAATGTGTATAGTACTTAATATGGCAAACTTAGCTTTGCAGCTCTATTTTTTCCTTTCTTATCCTTTTAAGAAGTGGATTAAATATCATCTTTTTTTTTTAGACCAGGTATGCCACATTCTTCCTTGGTGAGAGCTAGATTATGATTTCAGCCGAAATATGAGAGCTAAAAGTATAAAACTTCATAAAATTAATAAGAAGGAAAATTGTAAATCCTCATGAGCTGCTTACTTAAAATTCTATTTAAATGAGATATTTAAATTCTTAATTTTTTTAACATGATAGATATTTCATGTAACAAGTACTAAGCTCTGGATGACCACCTAAAATTACAAGATGAAGCACCCAATTTCTGAAGTTTCTTTTCTTGTTTATTTCTACTTAATTTTGTCTGCCAGTTTCCTTTTGTAACTTTTGTTGATTTCTGCCCAACCTTCAGAATTTTGCCTTTATATCATTTTATGTTCATCATTTAGACTGCTCCTTCTTGCCGTTGGACCAAAAATAGCTTACCTTGTAACTAGTGAATTTTTAGGTGAAAGTATTTACAATTCAACTACATAATTTTTTTCCTATATTACTACCTATCTTTAAAAGAAAATGAAATGCTGGTGCTAAAGCTAGATGTACGATGCAGCCTTTCAAACATGACATGGTGTCAGTTTGTTCAGAATGATACATATAAACCCAAGATAATTTTTTGTGCATATATGCTGAAAAAATATGATGTACCTTTTAATAAATACATTTAAAGATTTTTCTTTTGCAAATGTTGTCTTCAACTGTTGCAGATGCTAACAAAACAACTGGAGGTATTAGGATTAGCTGAGAAACCTCAGTTGGTTACTCGCTTTCAGGAAGTTTTCCGATCCATGTGGTCTGTGAATGGTGATTCTGTCAGTAAAATTTATGCTGGAACTGGAGCCCTTGAAGGAAAAGCTAAGGTAAAGTACATTTTATTAAAAACTTCAGCAGTATTCAGTATGGGTTTTAAAAAAATCTGTCATTAATATAAGAACTATGAGGTTTTCTTTTTTAAAATATGCTTTTGTTGTAATCCTAAAAAAACCCAAACAAACAAACAAACAAAATTAACATAAAAAGGTTGATTGTGTTGATAGGGCAACGAAGCTGGTGAAGGGTCTAGAGAACAAGTCTTATGAGGAGCGGCTGAGGGAACTGGGACTGTTTAGCCTGGAGAAGAGGAGGCTGAGGGGAGACCTCATCGCGCCCTACAACTACCTGAAAGGAGGTTGTAGCGAGGTGGGGGTTGGTCTCTTCTGCCAAGTAACAAGCGATAGGACAAGAGGAAATGGCCTCAAGTTGCGCCAAGGGAGGTTTAGATTGGACATTAGGAAAAATTTCTTTACTGAAAGAGTGGTCAGGCCTTGGAACAGGCTGCCCAGGGAAGTGGTAGAGGCACCATCCCTGGAAGTATTTAAAAGACGTGTAGATGAGGCGCTTAGGGACATGGTTTAGTGGGTATGGTGGTGTTGGGTTGATGGTTGGACTCGATGATCTTAGAGGGCTTTTCCAACCTTAATGATTCTATGATTCTATTCTATGATTCTATAACCGAGTCTTGTTTCAGTGCATCCTTTCTCAGCCATGCCCATGCCTCCCAGATAACATCATTCTGTAGGAAAGGATGAGGCTCAAAACTTTTATTTCTTTAGAACATAGTTCAGAAAAAGGTGTATTCAAATCAACTTTGGTTTCTTTGAATATTTTCATTTTCCTCTCTGTACCTCTACTCCTATTGTTTCAGTTTCATTCACTGTATCTCCTTTCTTTTAAAATGTGTTTCACTGGACGTTGTTCATGCTTTTAGCATTTATTAACAGTGTTAAAATTAAACAGGTTGCAGCTGGGTGGTTTTTGTTTGCATGTTCCTCCAGCTATTTCTTTTTAGTTTTTCAGTTACTGAAAAAAACCCCAAATTCTGTTTCTACCTTTCTTTCTAATGTTGTGATAACAATTCTGTACTACATGACAGTGTAATGCTCTGTTTCTCGTCAACTTGTTTTGTCTTTGTTGGTGCCTGAGTTGTTCAGATTTTCTAATGCTGTCTTTTATTTTTCTTTTAACAATTTTGCTTTTTTTGTTTCCATAATTCTCTCTCTTATCAGGTGATACCTGTCAAGACAAACAAATTTTGAACCATAGCGATTTTTGCCCTTAGTTCCTTCAAGAATTTCTTTTCATACTATTCTTTTTATTCAAGAATGCGCTGCTTCTCATTCCATATTATATACTATGTACTCATAGTCAACTGTTTCGTTTTTCCATCACTTGCTCATTCAAACCATATCAGGGTCCTTCTCTGCATATATACAAGGTATTGCAGTAAGCTACAGAAAAAGAAAATAAGTAAAATAGACTTGTTGCATATTCTACCCATAATTGATGCATACAGACTTTTTCATTTGGGGATTACTTGTATTTTAGTGTAGAGTGGAATTTGGTTAAAGATGTTTAGTTTTATTTTCTTACAAAAATGTCACCCAGACCGTCAGTAAAACTACAGTAAGTATTTTATGGGGTGTCTCCACTTCTCCTGACTTTCTCATTCAACCTTACTTGTTTCTTTTCCTAAATTACTAGTTTTCTACCACACATTTGGCTACTTAAATTTTTTACTTTGTAAAATGCGTTTACTGTATTTACACGTCCTTTTTTAATGTTTAAAACACAGAGTACATTTACTCTGCTGTCTTTGTAGTAACACAGGATCCCTGCCCTGGTACAACTGTTAATGAGTACCATATCTCATAAATCAAACACAGCATCCCTGACAGAAGTCCATCTATTCGAAGAGGATCTTTAATACTTGCAAGGCCATACAATCCTTGCCATTGTTTCAATGAAACCTGACCAGGTCACTACTCAATATCTTCTTGAGTACTCTGATAATATATTTTAAAATGTAGTTTTTAAGTTGTTAGTTGTATTCTCATTTCTCAAATGAAAAGTTTGATTGTTGAAAGTCTTCCATTTCTTGCTCACCAGTTTGATTCTTCAAAGTCCAAGAGTACTTAGAAGTAAAAAATATGGAAATTTAGGATAGGAGAAAAAATATTTTAACCTTAAATGTGTTAATATACATTTCTATACTGAAAAACAGTCCTCTTTAAAGTATTATAATACTCGTTACATCTAACTCCTTACCTACTCTTTCTTTTGCTTTCTCTGGGTTCCTTTCAATTAATTGCCTGATATGTGAATGGTGAGTGTGGTTTTTGGATTATGTCATAAGTTTTACATTGTGTGACAGAAAGGGAGCAGCATCCTATTAAAATCCTATCGCAATAGTATGCTCCCCAAACACCTCATCCACATTGTCTTCCAAAAATCATGGTGCCAATTTACTACTACTTATCCTTGACAAAAGAGTAATTTCTTTCTTGTTGTCTAGTACAATTCATAGAACTAAATAATGGGTTAGTTTTGTAGTTTTCTTAAGCTTTTGTCTTTTTTTTTTTTCACATGCATTTAAGAGACCTTCATGAACAATGCAAGCTGTAAGCTTGGAGTATTTTTCATAATAATATAATACCATGCAGCATCCCTGATGGATTACGGTCTATATTTCATGTACCTGCAATAGCATGTGTTTATATACACCTCACAGGCAAAATACATTTAAATGCATAAGACACAATAAACCATGTAATCAAGAAAATGTCTTTGTGCCTGTCATTGTCAGTGCTGTGTACACAGATTAACACTGCTGGTTTTTGAATCAAGTATGAGACTGCATGACATGTTGATTACATTATCCTCTAGGAGTCTGACCCACAGGGAATATCTGTAGTAGCAGTACCTCTCTTGGAGATTCTTGTTTAGTTCAGGTAGTTGGACACTGTTCTTTTGGAGCACTGTTCAATTATGCCGCTTGTGTGCAGTGTGTGCAACGGCAGTGTCTTCATATGTAGTGTAGCTATAGATTAGTGTATATGTTCCCTCTGGGATACTGCATGAGACTTGCATGTTATTCTGAAAAGATAAGGGGTCTTAGTAAGTTGAAGCTATCTCTTTTTTTAACATGGCTATTTCAGAATGTGAATTCTAAACTAATATGTTCATATGTACATATACATACATATTCATGTATCATGACATTTGGACTCAAGTGCTTGCTCATCTCTCACTATTTGGGGAAAAGCCCAAAATCCCGTATCATAGTCTGAACATGGCACTATATCAATTTAATTTTTGAAAACCAAGGGTTTGGGGGGGAGGGGAATTCCCCACCCTGCAGTATTTTGTTTAATTTAAATAATTTAAACTGGAATAATCTGGTTGTTAGGTATGCCTTGAAGGTATTACTGTGTTATTTAGCTTTTGGAGGGGTGGAGGGAGTAAGCATACATAGTACAGTAGGCTCAGAAGGCCTTTATTTAACACTTAAAGAAGGAAATTGCCTTAGGTTTTAAAATCATTAATGCAGTTTACAAATATGTTACTGAATATTGCTAATGTTATTGTGAGCAGTGTCCAACATAAAATGTTTTATACATGTTCCTCCCTAACAGGCTGGAAAGCTGAAGGATGGTGCTCGTTCTGTGACCAGAACGATTCAAAATAACTTTTTTGATAGCTCCAAGCAGGAGGCCATTGATGTTTTGTTATTGGGAAATACCCTAAATAGTGATTTAGCAGATAAAGCACGGGCTCTCTTAACCACCAGCAGTTTACGCGGTATGTGTCTTTCAGGATTTTAATCTGTCTGATAACTATTTGGTGTAAGGAGGCTGTATGGAGTCTGTTTTCAAAGCAATATTGGAAAGTATAAATGCTATTTTATGTTCTGTTGGCTTGTTAAAAGATGAAAGTTACTTCTGCTTTACTAATATTACCAAACTAACATGCTGCAGTAATTTCTTTACTGTTTATATTTTGTTGATGTCTGGTGGTGTAATAGTTAAATCTCTGTGGAGCATATTTGTCAGAACTTTACTGTAGATGCATGTTAGATATTTTCTGTTCAGTTCTTCAAATCCATTTATAGCAAGTGTTAATCATGACAATTATGTGGTGAATTTGGGGGGGAAAAAATCCTGATTTATTAAAATATTAGGTTTTTCTATTGTTTGCTAAACGTCTTCCTTAGTATGATCTGTCATGTCAGTGAAGAAATTCTCACTGTGGTGTTAAACTAGTTAGAAAGCATTTATTCTTTTCTCAAGCTTAAGAATGCTGGTATTTATCTTCATTTTGGTTTCTAAAGTGCTGAGGAACAAAAAGGGTTTTAGTAATGGAAGACAATTTAAGATAACAGGAGCTATCAGAAAATTCCTGATGAATGATTTTCCATCACAAAATGGTTTTTTGTGAGAAGTTGTCTTTCCCAGGAACACACCACAGAAGTTTGTCAGGCTGTGGGTGAAATTCTACATCAAAATCGGAGAGATTTCCATAAGAAACTCTGCTTAGGGAGAGTAGTCATGTGGGACTTGGTCTGGTTACAGGAAGGTGGTTCACCTAATCAGAAAAGGGAGTTTGAACCACAGCATCCTGCATCCCCAAACAGAGGTGTAGCCTACATGGTCCCCAGGAGTTCAGTCATGTCCCATCCTTCTGTAGGTCTGATAGGCAGGGAAATAGTAAGTAGGGCTTACTACTCTAAACTAAGTGTTTAGAGTACTCTCCTGGGATATAAAAAATAGAGAAGCTAATTCTTGGGCAAAGAAGGAACTTAAGTTTGAGCCTTCTTTCCAAGATCCCAGGTAAGAGTGTCCTAAATAGTGGGTTATTGCTGTTTTTAGGAATTAATAACATTCTTAATTTCTCCTTTTCTTCCCCACTGCTCCCTCCCCCCCCTTTCTCCTGGACACTTCTCAGCCTAGAGTGAGAAAAATGTGTCAAAGCTTCAGTGCAAATCTGTGGCACAAGAAAAAAAATTCTTGCCCAGTTGTAGTCTTCATCTTGTGGGTATTTGTATATTTCCTGAAAGACTGTTTTCCTCTCATTTTTTTACCACAAGGTTTCATGTTATTGTAACTTTTCCTGTATCTGAAACCTGCTAAATCAGGCTCACCTCAAAATTAGTTGAAAGTCGTTTTCGTTTCTTCTCACTTTTTCTATGAATGCAAGCTGTCCTTTTAATATTTGCAGCTGCTGTCAGCTGAGGAACATTAATCCCTCTTCACTGAACATAATGTCTTTGCATTGTCTGCTAGGTGGTGAATTAACTAGAGAGATACTTCATCATACGTAAATAAATTATGTGTAAATCAGTCATCATAAGTAAATCAATTATTAATAAATCATTATTAATAAAGCAAGAAAAGAGAATTTGTTAATATTGTGAAACTTTTTAGATTTTGCAGCATAAAAGATGTGCTTTAACTGATGTAAATGGTTATGTGTAATAAATTGTATATTACAGCATGTTGTCTCACGTATTGCTGGAAAATTTTAAAAAACAATTACTTATTTGACTAATTTTTTTCTTGTTTCCTTCTTACTGCATCCGTAGTTTCAGAGCAGTCATTACAATCAGGTATAGTATAGTAAATTAAGCTGTAAATATCTGAGCAGCTATTGTTCTTCTCTGGCTTTTTTCTTGTGCCTATTTGCATAATATTTGGTTGTGGGCTTACATTTTCCTAGTAGTGTTTGG
>NW_009200846.1:11297-36815 GCF_000690835.1 Fulmarus glacialis | reverse complement strand
TCCTGTGCCCCAAAATCCCTTAATGCAAGAAAAGCTCTTTAATACAAGAAAAGTGAAAATACAAAGGGTGAAAATGTTGCAGTTGTGCTTGGGTGTGAGTTATGAAAAGAGGCAACCAATTATTTGGGTTTTATTTTTGGAAGTGCTTTATTCTAGCTGTAGAGGAATTTGCTTTTTTATCTGGTTTGGGAGCTTCTGTATTTTTGTTTTGTCTAAATGTTTTGTTTAGGATAAGGGGTAAAATTCTTCAGTACAATTTGTAACTTCATCTTATTTATCATCTTTATGTACCTGCTTGTGTTCTTGCATGAGATGCACTGATTTTGTAATATCTCCCAGCAAAGGTTAACATTGTACTAGAATGATCTGAAATAACATGTTGACACTTGTGTTTTGTGGAGCAAAAGCACAGTCAAAACCACTGAGATATGGTTACCTCTGCATGTGACACAAAATGAAAGTATTAGAGCATCTATTTAGGTAAAACTCTCGGTAAAGAGAAGGCCTGAAGAGGGTACTTTATAGTTAACTCCTAATCTTCTGCTTTGAGACATTGCAGCAATATCTTGACCAATGTCTGTAGTGTTGGGCTTAAAATATGAGAGGTTGGCTTCGGAGGATTCAGCATGAACATGAAGAAGTGATATGTAATAATAAGAATGTGTACGTATGAGCCAGATAGAGGAAAATTACATGAAAGATCTCTTCAATTTAAGAAGCTTCTGAAAACTCTTAGTTATTATCATTGTAAGCTAGCAACATAAACAACCTTTGAACGTTGTTTTCAGAATTTTCTAATTCTTAGTGGAAATTCTCCTTTTTGTTGTAACTTAAGCTGTTTACATGAAGCTGCTCCATTTGGGGAGATGTGATATATACATATTTCATATTTTTAAGGGAGAGCTGTGACTACTTGTCGGCTGTGCAATGCTTCATCATCTCCTTGTTCCCAGGAATTATTATTTAAAATAAAATATTCCTAATGCTTGTATGTTCAGATTTTACTATGTGTTGAGAAAATTTAAACAGCTGTTTCTGAGCTATTGCCTTAATAGGTTCATTGTGCTACCTCTTGGAAGTAAGTTCAGTGAAACCAGATCAGATGCTAAGTTTCTCGGGGAGAGGAAAAAAGTACGTTCTTAATACCTGGGAAGATGAAGGGAGAGGAGGAGGGAAAGAAACAAGGAAGCTTTTAATAATTGTTCAGACAAATCTCCCATTTCAAGAAAATAGCGAAGTTGTGCACGGTATCCCCTGAAGCTGTGTGCTCGGGTAGTAGCCACTAGCCCCAAGTACTGAAGATTGACACGGGAGGATCCTTGGAAGAAAGCATGAGGATTTTTTACTGGCTAGATTGGTGTTCAAATACATCTGAAGTGTTTAAAGATTTTTTTCTTTTCCCCCCTTGGAAAACCACTTCAACCGTAATCTGTATTTTTGAGCTTTAAATGTTTTTTTCCTTTACATTCGTCTCAGCTTTGCTTTTTCTATTAGTGTTTTACTGTATCTATTTCACTCTTATTGAGTACTTAAATAATGAAATCTGAGTCACAGGTAATACACACCTGAAATTAACTGATACCCTGGCATTTTGTCAGTGTTAAAAAGTGTTTATTGGAATAAACAGTCACATTGTCATTTATGGTGTTACCTTCTAGATTTTATCAGCCGAGCTTATAACTCATCAAGAGTCATACATGTCAACTATTTTTTAACTTCCTGATGTAACATTCACTGTGGGTTTCATCTGGATACAAATTGCATATATTGAAATATATCTACAGTAATTTGGATGTTTTAGTAAAATAGTTCAATCAAGTTCAGTTGCACAGAATATCCCACCAAGAATTTTAAATTAATATTCCCTTTGTAGAACTGATTTCCAAATGTCTGCCTGCCTAGTATGAATAGCAGTTAAAGTATTTTTGCTGCAAAATAACAGAAAATGTAATTGATTGGATTTTTAATGTAGAGTGAGACACAATTTTGTTGAAAAGATAAATAGCTAGAAATGTGTAGGAAAAGAATGTATGCAGGAGGCTCAGGAGCTCTGAAAAACAATTGGCTCGCTCAGTATTTTGGAAAACAGATGAAAATTTCATCTTTTTTTTTCTTTTTTTATTTATTCTAATTTAGAAAAAGAGTCATTCTACAATTTAGAAAGCTTGCTAGTTTAAAGGTATGAATTTAATGTTTGTAATAAGCATGTTGTTGGTTCACTTCTAAAGTTAGATTCTCTCCTATCCCCTATTTTTCACATTAGGGGTTCCCGACAATGTCAGGAGTTAAATAGGCAGTAATTCAATTTTGCAGCTTTTCTTGAAAGCTGCTTGGTAGCAAATATGAATTATTTGGAGTAACTATTTAAAATTAAGCTGAAAATTGCTAAATTTGCGAAAGAAAAAGAAGGAACTGAAGTGGAGAGAATAAAAGTCCAAACTCTGCTTTTAAACTCGCTCAGAGTACTACTAAGGCTAATCTGTGCAGATCTTCAAAGCTGTCGTATGATGCTATTTTGGGTTTCTCGGGTTCAGCTAATCCTTTGGATGATTTGGGTACTCGTATGTATCGTGGCTACGACATTTCTTGGATTCGTTTGTCTTCAGTGGTCAGGTGCTTGCATAGCTTCTGTCCTTGTCCCTCGGAGGCTTTTCTGGTATTTAGTGGGCTTTTTGACTTGACTGTTACCTAGTGTGTAGATACATTCAGAAATAGACTCGGTATTTGGCTCTCACCTGAAGGTGTAAAGCATTCTGTTGGCTCCTTGCTGTTTTCTTGACTTCATTTACCTGGATTATGATAAGGAAAGCATGATGCCAAGCATGATCTGCTTGTAGTACCCCAAGGAGACACTGGTCAGTTCATTGTCTTTTATATGTGATTAGCCCATGTATGGATATATGATTTGTTCAGCAGTGAAAGAGTTCACAAACAACAAATACAATATATTATTTTCTTCTAATGTTTCCAGTTTGTTTCAAAACGATGAGGGCTAGAGAATCCCTAATTTTTGTTTTAATTGGGTAGCCAAGATTCTGTAGCAAATTTAAAAGTGGTAAACTTAAAAAGAATAACTAAAAAGACGGCAACAACAGCTCACTAATGATCCTATTTTGGGGATTTGAATGAAAATATTGTGCCCAGTAGCTGACCATTTTGCAAGGCAGCACCCAGTGAAGGAAAGAATTTCATCTAATATTGTTTATACAATTCTCGCAGAGTCTCATAACCATGAGAGCATTAAAAATAGGTAAATTAATATCACTTAGGTAAAGTACAATGCAAACAATACTGTTTACACCGGTGCCATTTTTATTCCACTGAGATTAAAGAAAAAAAGGAGTGTAATTTTTAAAAATATTCAAATCTGTTTGTTTGCATTAGGAAATATATCTGTATGAGTATATTATGCAGCTGATTTATGAAGGGACTTTTAACATCTCTGTAACTCTAGTGTTTGACCATTGAATAATCTTGGTTGGTTGGTTGTTTCTCACAATGCCTTTTACAGATGGGTCATTACTCTCTCTCCCATCTGGCAGATAGAAACAAGGCACAGAGAAAGGCTGGTGTGACAGAGAAATGAGTTTAATTGTTTTGAATCCTAGCCTACTTTCTTCACTAAAGCAGAATGTTAGGAATTCAACTGACCTAAAAAATAATTCAGATTTAGTAAATGTATATCAGTCACTTTTACACTTCTAGAAATTAACATATCTGTAAGTTGTTTTTGTAATGGAGATTGAATTTCATAAATGTAATCTGTGAAAATGAGGTAGATATCTGTGTTGGCACGTATGAAAAATAATGGTTTCTGTAGAGAATCACAGATAGGGTGAAAGAATGACAGATATTTATAAAACATAGAAAATATGTTTCTTTTACATATTATTTTTATATCTATTACTTTGAACAAATTACTACTGTCTTTCATTCAGTCAGTATCCTACCCAGACAAGTAATATGTCTGCAAATGTACTTTCCCTTGTGAAAAGCTGCATTCATCTTGCTTTCACAGTTTAACTTTTTATATGTCTGTGCATGGATTTGTTGCCATTTTTTTAAGGGAAAGATCTCATTGCCAAGTTTTCTGAGGAAACATTCTATATAAAAATAATACCTTTTCAAATGTTTTTGCAGCATCTGTAAAAGTGCTAAAGAGTATGTGTGAAAACTTTTATAAGTATGCAAAACCGAAAAAAATTAGAGTCTGCGTTGGGACATGGAATGTCAACGGGGGGAAGCAGTTTCGAAGTATTGCCTTTCGAAATCAGACCCTCACTGATTGGCTTCTAGATGCACCAAAGTTAGCTGGTATTCACGAATTCCAAGGTAGGATTTGTATTCTGTCAATTTTTTCTTGAAAACTCTGATTTTCATAATTAGATCATAAACATTAAAATATATGTATGAGGTCTTGGTTCTTAAGTTAATTATAAATGACAAATAGCTTTTCTAATATTTAAATGCAGATCGCAAAAGCAAGCCTGTAGACATATTTGCCATTGGATTTGAAGAAATGGTGGAGTTAAATGCAGGAAACATTGTGAATGCCAGGTAGGTGATACAATCTATACAGTACTAGTTTAGTTGATAATCACATTTTTTGAGTGAAATGTTATTTAAATTTTTTTTTCCTGTTTTGTAATGGTTGGGATTAGTCTGGATTAATTTTTGACTGTGTTCCAGTTCCCTCTGCCAGTTTCTGTGCCAGGATTGCAGACTTCATCTCAGCTTTCTCTAGCAAAGCTGTGATCACTTAGATAATGTATAATGTAATCTCAAGGATCCAAACAGTCAGTACTTGACCGTATTTTGGATTGCACCTTCAGCAGCCCCTCAACTTTTTCCTTCGTTTAACACTGAAGGAATTTACTTCCAATGCTTGTAGTGTTCTGTAGTCTCTATGCCTTCCTACTGCTGGGAACGGCGAGTCCTGTGAAATTCCTTCCAAAAGCATGTATTGTTGGTATGCCTTTTTATAGTGTCTTGCATCAGATTTTGATCTGTATAAAGCAAGGCTTCCTTTCATACTGCCAGTTTTCGCTGTCATTCCATGTATTACATGTATATATTATTGTGGAGTTTGGATTTTTCACCCCTAGCAGAGTGGGTTATGAAAATATATTTTTACCAGTGGTGGGTGATACCAGTGATGAAGTCTTTATGTGTAGTCCTAGGATCGTATTCACTTTGTCCATTGTTTTGTCTGCTGTTTTGCATGTTTTCTGGTATTTAGCAAACTTTTAACTCATTAGAAAAAGCATCTAAAGCCTATAACACTGTTAGCCTTTGCACAGGCTTTTGTCTTGAGGACAAAGTGGCAGTTTGTCATCCCCTAATTTCACTCTATGTCTAGTAAACGCTGTTTCCAGGTCTGATATTTTTCATTTATATGCAATGCTAGCTCTGAAAACCATAGTCTATTAGGTCTCCAAGGAGGTTTCTTCTTGATCTAAGACCATGGATATCTCTGTTTTCCAATATTGATTGAGCTCTAGGCTAGGAAGTAACTCCCTGGACAAATTCTTAGGTTTTGCTCCTCTAGTCTAGCCTCAGAAATACAGGAAAGATAGCCCTGGCTCCTAACATTGTCCGTGGTGTTGAGAAAAGTGAGGCAGCATTTTATGAGGCTGAATTTGGAATGATGATGTCATGACAGTCTGTAGCCTGTGTCTCTGCAAGGAGGCATTTGACCACCATTCACAACTTGGCTTTGGCTTACTATCCCAAGGTTATTGGTTATTGTATGAAGTTTATTCAACTAGATCAACACTTTAGACACCTGCTTAATTTGATGTATTTTAAAACTGGCATTTTTAATCTCGCTGCTAGCACAACCAATCAGAAGCTGTGGGCTGCTGAACTGCAGAAGACTATCTCAAGAGATTACAAGTATGTGCTGCTGGCTTCTGAGCAGTTGGTGGGCGTCTGCCTTTTTGTGTTCATCAGGCCCCAGCATGCTCCTTTTATCAGGTCAGTGAATGTACAGCTGTGCCCAAGTTGGGTCACCTTCAGTTTGCTTTGTATTGCAAGCTAACATACAAGTATACTAGGAAGCATATGGGGCTCTAAAAGAGCTGTTCCATCTTCTGGGGAACTAGTTGCTTAAATTCTTTTATCTTAGTTTTTAAATGCCTCATTGGTTGCCAAGAAAGCTTGAAAAGCTTGTTAGCTGGTCAATAGCTGTTGGCATTTTTCTGAAATAGCTCAGTGGCCTTACTGCTGAAGGAACAATGTGAAAATGTTCTCTTGCCAACATAATGTCATATTCAGACATACTTAAAGCTGTTCACTTCTATGCCATTGTATTTGAAGGTTTAACAGTTGTTTAACTCTTCCAGGGATGTTGCTGTTGATACTGTAAAGACTGGCATGGGAGGAGCCACTGGTAATAAAGGTGCAGTAGCAATTCGGATGTTGTTTCATACATCCAGTCTTTGCTTTGTCTGCAGTCATTTTGCTGCAGGGCAATCACAAGTTAAAGAGAGAAATGAAGACTTCGTAGAAATAGCTCGCAAGCTCGGTTTCCCAATGGTAAGCAACAGCGTTCAAATTCCATAACAAATGAGAAGTTAAACCCTTTGAGCTCCAGCAGTGTCATCCAAAAGCTGTATTTATTTTTTTCCCCTCCCCAGATTCCTGTGGAAATAAAATTTCCTTGGGTTAGAGGTTTTTATTAAAATAGATGATTGCAGAAAGAATAGACCTTTCCAGTGAAATGACTAATAGAGATGATGAAGCATGAATTCACTTGCATTAGGCATCAAGGATTTAGCATAGGAAAGAGACCTTTTAGATTCCTGACATGCAGAAGAACTTCTGTAGGCACTGGAGTTAATGAATTATGAGAAAAAAATCCATGGGAAACAGCACTGTTTTCAGTACATAAGAATGATTTTTGCTAACTCATTTTAACTTCTTGTTTACTCATTTTTGTCAAGTTGGATTGTACAGTTCTGTACCATATTTTCATAAAGAATTATCAAACACCAAGTAAATACTTGATAATTTTATCAGTGTGACAAAATGCTCCCTTGAGACTTAAAGCTGTCTTAAATTGTGTAGTCAGATTGTCCTTTGTTAGTTTCTATGGCACTGTGCAGGAGTCTGACATCTTATTTTACAGGGTTTTTTCATTTCTAAGTTTGTCCCCATGGTCATGTTTCAGTTTTTCTTGAAAGTACTGTATTCTTATGGTCCCCAGAAACAGCTTCCTAAATGCTGCTGGTTTAATCTGCCAGTGTATCTGCTTTGATTTCCTTAAGGGCAATGGAAAAATCAAAAAAAAAGAAGGAAGTAAAAGTTCTCACTTTAAACCCTAGGCTTTCTTTAAACTAACAGAGCCCTTCTGTCTCTCCCTAG
Source organism: Fulmarus glacialis (assembly GCF_000690835.1). Classification (NCBI taxonomy): domain Eukaryota; kingdom Metazoa; phylum Chordata; class Aves; order Procellariiformes; family Procellariidae; genus Fulmarus; species Fulmarus glacialis. The sequence continues at coordinate 29,450 of NW_009200846.1, read as the reverse complement.
CCATGAAAATTGTATGTAACTGAAAAGTCTTCAATTAAATCTGAATAATAAAACCCTTGATTTGCAGTTTGTTAGGATATTGTGCCACACGATCCCAGGGTAGTGTTTTGTTCTCTTTTGTAACCTCTTTGTGACACAGGTAGCAGTCATCATCTTAAGAGCAGACTGCTAAAACAGAAGTAGAAAGATGAAGAATTTTAGAATTAATTCAGATGATTCATGTTTCTTTAGAAATGCAAACTACGTAAGAAATGTTACTTCTTCTTTCATATTCTATATGCGTGAATACCATAGTTGGCTATGTTGTTCTAACCATATGAACACTAAATAACAAACAGGTATGTCAGTTGTCCTCATCAGCTAGAAATGATGCATATTTTACAGTTAAAAACTGAACTTCTGCACCTGGAAATAGTAAATTTGTCACTTGGTTGTTTTTAACTTCATTGTGTGCTTCTGTTTTACAGGGAAGGATGCTCTTTTCCCATGACTATATTTTTTGGTGTGGTGACTTTAATTATCGAATAGATATTCCAAATGAGGAGGTTAAGGACCTAATACGACAACAGAACTGGGATCCCCTTATAGCAGGAGACCAACTTATCAATCAGAAAAATTCTGGACAGGTATCTTAAAAATGTTACCACACCTAGGAATACTTTATTTTTCTTTTTGGCTTTAGCAATTTTCTGTGGTGCTTCTGTAAATCTATATCTTCAGCATGTTTTACTTATCACTTTTGTCCAGGTAATGGTATGGAAATGTGGGACATAGCAACATTTAGTAACTTATTCATAGTAACTGAAGAGGCAGTGATACAAATGCAGTGACTGGCTGTAGGAGTGAGGTTTTTCTTTCTCTCCTGGAAAAAAAAGGAAACTCTATCATCTTTTTAGAACTTTGTGTTGGAGTTTACTAATTATAATGTTTTTCTTTTTATCAGGTGCAACTATTTAAAAAAATAGTTATAGAAGTTCTTTTGGTAATGTTACTGTTTACTTTAAATTGCTGCAGTAATAGGTCTAATGCTGTTACTGTCATTCTGTTGGAAAAAGGAATAGTCCAAACAGTAGCCTTTTTACTTACAAAGAAAAAGAGCATGGAATAGCAAAGTCTGAAGAAAGCTTCAGATTTTAGATTTTTAGGGTTTCTTTGGGGGCAGCACGTAGCAATTAAAGGAATATTTGTAATGAATCACGTTTTGTGTGAAAGTGTGTATTCTTTCTTTCCAGCTTTATGTGGGAATGCTGTAGATGGTAAAATGAGAGACAATCCTCTGTTGTTAGTTTTGTCTGCTTGCCAGCACTTTGATCATAGGCAGTGTTTTTTCTGCATTAGAGTTCTCTTGCATTTGTGCTGGTGTCTTGTGTGCTAGAAGGGAAAACACTGGAGGGAAAACACTTAAAAATTTTTAAATTTTTTTTTTATAGCCCAGTTCCTAGAGAAAAAGAGACGTACGTTCAAATGGGCAGACAGCATGATTGTCTGTTAATTCAACCAAAACAAGAGAAGTGTAGAGATCTTAGGGACACTTACAGCAGTTACAAAGCTGGAAAGATCTATGGAAACTACTGGAATATGAAAACCACTCAAAATAGTCTCCTGGCTGGGGAGAAGAAGGGGTAGTATTGCACTGTTGGGGTAATAGTCCATTATTTGGAAGTGGCTGGCTGTGCAGCAGGGGGTATCAGCTGGCTAGCGAGGGTAGCTCCACAGTTGTTGCATGTGGCTGTTAACCGGTATATCTGCTGTTCAGAAAAGGCATTTAGAATCATAGAATCATTAAGGTTGGAAAAGACCTCTAAGATCATCGAGTCCAACCATCAACCCAACACCACTATGTCCACTAAACCGATTACATAGCAACATTCTTCATAAAAGTAGGTTAAGAAATAATTACCGAAGGCAAAGAAAATAATAAATTGTCTCAGAAGTTGCGGATCTTCTGACATTCTGACATTGATCTTCTGACATTGATTTTTAAATTGACTGGATTTCAATTTATATTTCCAACACGAAAAGCAGGCTAAACTGTCATTTGATGCAGACTTGACTATAAGATCTAAGTTAGATTTATATTTTACACATCTCTGATGTGAAATAGAACTGCCCATACAAGATTAAACTCAAGACTGGAGCTGGTTAAGTTAACTAAAGGGTTTTAGCTTATGTCTAGTTTAAACACTTAAGGAGTGAGCAAATCTCCTGGCCTAGGGTCTTGTGTCAGCTGGCTGTATCTGTTTATGTTGCAAAGTACCTAACGGGTTTTTTGATTCCTTTCAATTGACTCTCTATCTCTAAATACCATACTTACTCTTGGCGGATAATTTCATATAATATCTCTTTTTATTCTGTTTTCCTATTCACTTGAGAAGAAATGTGATATTATCTCTCTAATCTTTCAGTTCATATTGAATGTATTAAGGACTCTCTGATTTTCTTTTTTTTTTTTTTGTCCCCTTAACTTCTATTTATTGGTGGGGCATCTTGTGTCAATTTGTGGGAATGCTTTGCATGTTCAGATAAGTACATAAAATATAAACCTTAAGTCCCAACTTTTACTGACACATGAGCAACTAACCAACTAATTGAAGTGCTGTGGACAGTATCTGTATTCTGGATGACCTCAAGTTCTGAATGACATTGGAGGAACAGTATGTTGCTCATGAGCCTGGGTTTGAAGATACAAATGTTGACATACTTCTGTTTAATGATGATTTGTCTGGGTCACTATTTAGTCTTAGTGGCAAACGTAGAATGTTTTCAGCAGATAAAATTTGGAGAAGGATTCATATTATAAAATGACTTTTTTTTTTGAGATGTGTATGGAGGTTTTCACTGTTAGAAAAGAGAATTCTGATTAGTTTCAAGCTGTTTCCCATCTGTTTCTGTCTTCTGGCATGACACATAACTGCTTTGTTTCTTACAGATTTTTAGGGGATTTTTGGAAGGGAAAATAAATTTTGCTCCTACATACAAATATGATCTGTTTTCTGATGACTATGACACCAGTGAAAAATGTCGCACACCAGCATGGACAGATCGTATTCTTTGGAGAAGAAGAAAATGGCCTTTTGACCGATCAGGTTTGAGTGCTTCCTTAAATTGTTTAAAATATTCTTTTAACTGGCTTATAGAATCCATTTAGTGACATTCACAGTGCCAGTGGTTCTGAGCTTCTGTCCCTGACTTTGTATGAGACAGAAAGCTTATAATAGCATCTGCAATAAATACAGTGACGCTGAACAGGAGGGTCAAGAATCAGATACCAGTTACTGATGTTTCAGTAGTTCAAAAGGAACTTCTGTGTTTTTTCTGTAAAACACTTGGTTTTGGTTTACTTTCCTTTTTTCTCTTTTTACAAATAGCTTATTTTTTAAAGCATATTCTTGCAATCACTGTGTTTTTCCCCTTTTGTTTTCATTAATACTGAATGTAGCTGAAGACCTGGATCTTCTGAATGCTAGTTTTCACAGTGACAGTAATGTCCCTTATACATGGAATCCTGGTACTTTGTTGCACTACGGAAGAGCAGAACTGAAAACATCTGATCATAGGTTTCATTTTTATTTTATACATTACTTCCTAATCATTGAAGATTTAATATTCATGTTATATATTTTGTGCTCAGATACTCTGCTTACAGGTTTTTCTTGTGTATTCTTTTCCAAGGCCTGTGGTTGCATTGATTGACATTGACATATTTGAAATTGAAGCAGAAGAGAGACAAAAAGTTTATAAGGAGGTGATCGCAATGCAAGGACCACCTGATGGTACTGTAATGGTCTCCATCAGAAGTTCTTCAGCAGAAGAAAACTATTTTGATGATAACTTGATTGATGACCTTCTTCAAAAATTTGCAAGCTATGGTGAAGTTATACTTATAAGGTTAAAAAGACTTTTTACTTTTAATCTCTATTCCTCTTCATTGTTCCCACCTAGTTTCTGAATAAAGTTACTTTCTTAGCGGGCATTTCAGTTATGATCTGCCTAATTTTTAACATTTAGATTTCAACTTTAATGTCTTTACAGTTGAAAATAAGTTTTACATACCTGTATATGTCTCAGTTTTCAGACGTAATTTTTCCAGATCCTCTATTTTTGAGATAGAGTATCATACTGACTTTGTCAAAAATCAGTCAGAGTTAAAATTTGTTATTTATGTAATTTTATACAAATTTTGTATTCTAAAGGTTAGTGGTTTTAAATGAACTGAAGATGAGAGGATCCCTGTGAATGTTGCATTTTCACTAAGCTGTTAATTGAACTATAAGTGTTTTGGTATTTTGTTTGGGGTTTTTGGGGGGTGGTTTTGTTTTGTTTTTTCAGAAGACTAGGAGCATAGTCTCAAGTCCACAGTGTGATGTAACGTGGAACACCTAATACAAATATCTAATCTGTAGCCATGCAATTACTATTGAATGTGTAATTGTAGTCACATAATTTTTAAGAGGACAGTGCTTTTGCTGTGTGATATGTACCTGGTTCTCTTTTGCTTTTTTTTTTTTGTTGTTGCAAGGATACATTCAATTAAAGCTTATTAGCCAATTATATATATTTTAATGAACTTAAAAAAATAATTCTTCTCCATCAAGTGAAACATTGAAAAACCTTTAAGATAAGAGGCTTCAAAAGTTAGTAGGTAGGATAAAGTATTGTAATTACTGTTTCCAATGGACTTTGCAGGTTCGTGGAAGACAAGATGTGGGTAACATTTTTGGAAGGAAGCTCTGCTTTGAATGTTATGAATTTGAATGGTACTGAGGTAATGTAAAAATTACTGAACTTTCATATAGCAAGAGAAAATCCAACTTTTTAAAGAATACTTGCGTGGGTTGGGTTTTTTGTTTGTTTATTTTTAATTCTTAAAAGTTTTTCATGTTCCGTACTAGACTGTTGCATTAATTTGTTGTTTTTTTTTTTTTTTTACTTTTAATACACACAGCATTATGTTGAGTTTCAAAAGCCAGCTGAGAGAAGTACCAAACTTAATTTATTTTTAGGAGGAGGACTGTTAAGAGAAATGAAAATCCTATATTGGGGGACATCTTCATCAAATGAGAGATTTTTAATTGGTTTTTTTTAATGATTTAAGAAGCAGAGTTTTTACCTTGAGTTTGTAGTATGAACCAGTTTATATTTATAGCCTGCAATTATTTAAAATTCAGCACTGCTGTACTGCAATCACTTAAAAATGTCAAAATTTCAGTTCTCATTGACTTCTATAGGGCCAGTATTTCATCTTTGTAAAAATTTTAATTTTCATGTTCAAATTTTTACTGATCTATGTTCCTGTTAAGACTTAGATTCTGTAATGTGATGTTTGCAGATGGATCCTTGCATCTGCTGAGAGTTTCACTGACAGTCCATGCAGGATAGGGGCTCAGTGTCATGTGTCAGTTTGCAGAATGAAGGCCTGCTGTTTTATCATTTTATCAGTCTCTAAAAATGACTTTATTAATGTAGTTTATAAGCAAGTCTGTTTTTCTTTACTAAGAGTAGTGTTTCTGTCGGGGAAAAAGAAACCAGAAGCTTTCCTATGAACTGAAAAGGAAAATCTTATGAGATAAGTTGTTAGTTTTTCTTTAGAAAAATATTAAATAGTTGTTATTAGCAGTTTAAACTACATAAATGTACTTAATTACCAAAATGAAGTGAAAAGCATAATTATTTTTGTGATGTGTTGCTGCCATTGTTTACTCCCAGAAATTCTGATAATCTTATTTGTAATATTTTCAGTAATTTTTTTTTTTTTTTTTTTTTTTGCTTTTTAAATCTAGAATGCTGAATTTTAATGTTCCTACTCTTAATAATTTCTGCTTTGTGCATACCTTTTTGGCAATTCAGCTACTAGGAAGGATTATAAACATAAGCTTGAAAAATCCAGATTGGATCAGAAGTTTGGAAGATGAAATGAATCTAGAGAAAATTAATATTGGGCTGCCTTCATCAACAAGCTCTACTTTGCTTTGTGAAGATGCTGAGGTTACAGCAGACTATGATATGGAAGGTTTGTTGAAATAAAGTATTCCTTGTTTTGAAATGCTTACAGTCCTAAATAATGTGGTTAATTTAATGCATGTATCAGTACTTTAATTTAACAAGTGTATGCCCATCTAAAACAGATAAATTAGAAATCCCATTATTTCCAACAGTATCTTGGCAACTTCTTGAGCACTGTCAGTTTGCACTGTATCTCTAGGTTTTACTAATTTGCTGACATTCTCTTTATTCTTCGCACTTTATCCTGTGACCTCCCTCTCAGGGTCACTTCACTCAGGCAACTTTTACCGTTCATGGAGGCACCCTATTATAAGCAGGATATACACAACTTCAGAGTGCAAAGCAATTCTTTTTTTGCCAATACACATAATAGATTAATAGGACTAATGAGCTCCTATGCTAAGCATCGATATGCTTACCACCCCCAAGAAGAGACCTGGTGAGCCTTTGACAGGCAGGTAAATATGAGTCGGGCAAGGAAACCTTCAACCTCTGTTGCTCCTTGGAACAGGCTGATCTTCGGCATTGATGCGTTGCAGTTTTCTGGTCCCCTGTTTTTTTGTCTCTGCATTTTTGCTTTTCTTTACTTGCATGTTTCTAACCTATGTCACAGCTTATTTTTTAATCTATTAATTAATTTTTATGAAAGGTCTGCTTCACTGTCTTCTCTACATTGAAATATATTCTTCTTATATCTTTGGCAAGTAAACCAGCTGTTTTTCGAACAGCAGCAAAAAAAAACCCTGTACCTTACCTGCTGACACTTCCTGTGTGTATTGCATTTCCATATGTATTTTACAGGGTCGGGTTTTTTTCATTTCTTGAACAGATATACTTTCTAGATGTAATCATTGTGTCTATATTGATTTATTCTGAGTAGCTCATTTGCTTTGAATTTCTATCCAAGCTCCTTAGTGGCAAACATTACGTTGCAAAAGTTTCAAGAAAAGAGGTGTCAGCTATGTATACTGGAAGGAGTAGACTAAGGTTTTTTTGTACAGGTATTTAATAAAGGAAGATATGCTTTCATAAGGGTACAGATATGGGAAACCTCTATGAAAAGTTGAAATTTGCATTAGTCTTGGTGTCATAAGATACTTCATCTGTTTTCCAATGCAGGTAGTAAACAGGACTTTAACAGTTCAGACGCCTGTATGATTGGTTGATTTTATTAATAGTCCTATGTGAAATGGTGTGATTTCCTTAAAATGTGACATCTCAAATCCCACAAGACTCTTAAATCAAAAGCTAATACCTAATTAGCAGCCTGGTTACTCTGTTACTGCTGAGCAGTGCAGAGTTGAAACTGGAACTTCTGTAGAACATTGTGTGTCGTTCATGTACCTGAAGAGAGAGAAGCCTAGAAGTTATGGAAGAAAGGATTACTGTGGTCTTATTGGAGTGTGATGGGATAATTGTCTATTTTAGGCATTTTGAGTATCAACATAAAAATATTCTAAATTGACAGTTTACTTTTCAAAGGCACGTCCATGTTGAACCTTTTTTTTTAAACATCATTCCACCTTTTCAAACAAAATGTATTACAAATAGCAGATACCTTGAAATCCCCTGCCCAGCCTTCTAAAGAATGATAAGTGAAGCTTGCCATCTATTGCAAACCAGGGAAATAATTTTTGCAAAGGTCTTCTTTGTAAAGCTAATTGTTTCTTAGATTAAGCAACATTACAGTTGGCACACTATTATAATTACCTGTAATAAATATCTACAATATATATTATGCATTTGGAGTATTTTCAACTGGTTCGAATACATATGCATTCTTCATGTGTAATTTTATGATGCAAGAATCATACTTGGGTTGTTGAGCTAATTCCTTGGAACCTGAGAGCTTTTTGCAGAAAATCCCATGCCCAGAATCAGTTTATAATCACTTTTTAAAATAAGTAACTATTTCTCCCTTTATTTTACATACTTTTTCTTTTTGGTGTGGGGTTTGTTATTTAGGAGACATTGATGACTATAGTGCTGAAGTAGAAGAAATCCTTCCTCAGCATCTACAGCCAACTTCAAGCTCTGGTCTTGGAACCTCCCCAAGCTCTTCACCGCGTTCCAGTCCCTGTCAGTCCCCTACGCTGTCAGATGGACCTACGCTCCCAGTAAGACCAAGCCGAGCACCAACAAAAACTCCTGGACCACCTGTTTCCTCACACAGTGTGTATTGCATTGCTCGACTGCCTCTATTACTACTATACAATCTGACAGCTGTATGGCCCACTGGTAGAACACTAGCTTATAGATTATTTTTAACAGAGCTTTTAGATTAATATAAAAGGCTATTCTTGTGATTATCTAGCATTTTACACATAAGTGGCCTTGGGCAAATGACCTCATTCTTTGTGTCTCGTTTTCCTAATGGGCAATGGAAGAGCTTTGTTTCCTGAGTCTTACTTAGTACACTGTCCACTGATCTACGCTGCTGCAAACTACCTAACTTGCTCTAGTTCTTTAGCATTTCATCATGAAAGAGACATCTCAAAAAGTTATGTGATTAATAGGCTTTCTAAGTTGATTAGTTTGAAACCTCTGTTCAAAAATTCTGTTGCAAGTGTCAGTATAATCCTAGTTCACTTTAGTCATACTCTTCAAATACAACCCATTTCAATTAATGCTCCTATCAGCTGTAATATGTAAATTGTAATCAGTAGATTTGTAAATTGGGCGTACAATATGAAAGCTTCCGTTTAAATACAACTTTATTTTAGTGACAAAGCGGACATTTAGAATTACAGTGTTTGGGATGGCTTCTAGAATGGTTTATTTCAATGTAATTTGGAGTAACTTTACAAAGACTGCTAAAATCCCTTCAGAATTCCCCTTGTAACGCTTTTTTCCAGAGCACTTAGTTCACAGATAAGGGTCGAAATCAAAATTTGGAACTCTGCAATTTGTAAGAACGTTCAGGATTCCATGAAAAGCATATACTGATAAAAGCATATGAGACAAAAATCTTAATTTAGGAAATCTGCTTCTTTTCACCATTGGTTTATTCCTCTTGTTTTCCCTCTCTCAAAAACTTCTTTGTCATTGTTTCCAGGGCTGGGGACTGACTGTCCTCTCTGTGAAAATAACTTGCTATTAGAAAAGCTTTACTGTGATTAGAATGTACAAGTGATTAATTTTTGCATTGTTTTCTGTCATGTTCTTCAGCTGAATTTCAGCTTGGTACCCAGCAGAAAGAGTCCTCTCAGAGCTTGGAGCCTAAGCGTCCTCCACCACCTCGCCCCGTTGCTCCTCCTGCACGCCCCACTCCACCACAGAGGCCGCCTCCACCATCAGGTAATGCGGTGACATATACCAGGTGGTCAGGAATATTTTGTTTCAAGTCTGTGAGATGAACTTTGAAGTCCGCACCCAAAGTACATATTGTATGGTTGGTTTGGGGCTCAATGGAACATACCATTTTTTCATTAAAATGTTTAATTGGCACATTTAATAGCAATAACAGCATGGGAAGTAACAGCATTTTTCAGTACCATTTAAATATTATTGTCTTTGCTTAGTGCATAATTTTTTACAATTTTTATAAACTTATTTTCACAGTTTAAAAATGTGGGCTTCCTACAGCAGTGTTTACTCAACACTTTCATTTTTATAGCATCTTCATTTTTAAAATAAAAGATAAATAATCTTGTGCATTCATTGATTTATATTCCTTTAATTTTGGTATCAGTATGTGTACATTTTATCATGTCCAAGTTTTTAATGTAGGGTTCATCTGGATCATCTGAAAATGTAAACAATTGAGCACTAAGAGAAACTGGATGTTCAGAAGCATATGGGCAACATAGTTAATAACAAACTGACCCTTGTCATTTTTAACTTTCTCATTCTTTTTCTTCTCTCTTACTGTACTGATATTTTTCATTATTGCTGCATTCATTTCTTAAATACTGTAAGGCGGTAGGAGTCCTGCACCTGCTAGAAAAGAATTTGGAGGTAATGATTTTAATTGTTTTCAAATATGACTACGTAGCAAAACTACTATGGTGGTCTGTTGTGACAATACTTATGATGATGTCCAAAGGTATAAAAATGGGTAGTTCTTGAACATCTATGTAATTTCTTTCTCAGGGTTTGTATCCCCCTCTGAATTACGTTTGATTTTTTAGTGAAAAAATGTTTCTCCAGAAGTTGGTACATTATAGTCAGAGAGATTAAAGTTGTTCCAGGTTTTTATTACTTTGTCCTGGTCAAAATATACCCAGCTAACTTTTCTGTGAAAGGAGAAACTTGTCTTTAGTTGTGAAAAGGCTAGCTTTTTTCCTCACAGTCCATGACAAGGAGCATTGTAAAATGGATTGTGATTGTAGCTACTTGCAGTGATTATCCATTAATTAATTGTTCAAGTTGAAACTACTGCTAGTCTGGCCCAGTTTCCCCCGGATGATCACCAGTTAACAGAGAGCTTAAATCACTGAGCTATATTTGTCTCTAAGCTGAACACTGACATGTGGGTAGTTTATCTTCTGTTTCCGAGTCTGAAATGTGCTCCTAAGCCCTTTCTAGAGACATGAAACATCCTCCATAGTTCTTGGAACTAGTATGTACTTCAGAAACACAAACTTAGCAAAGGAATTTATTCAGTTACTTTGAAGGCACTTGAGAGCTACAGGTCTTTACAAAGTAACAAAATCCTGAAATAATTCTCCCCTAATTCCTTCCCTTTTGATAATGCTGAGGGCCTTATCAACCCTTCAGGCTAGTTTTGGTTTTTTCCATCTTGATCTGGTTTTGCATGTAATAACAACTCACGTGTTCTCAGAAGTGCTTCTTCTTGAAACTAATCTTTGTCCTTCTTTGTCACACGCTTCATAGTTGAGCTGTCCTGCTTGGACTTAAATCAGCTCATCAATACATGGGATAGAGTGCGAATAGTTAGTGGCTCTGAAATACTTCCTTAATGGCTTTTCAGACACTGCCACTCGGTAGGAAAGAGGGTTTTTTGAGAAATAAGTAAACTATTTTATGTAATATATAAATATCAGCTAACTTATTCTGATTTCAGGCAGAGATGTGCATGGCTCTTATATACAGTTGAGGGGAGGAGGTTATTATGCCAAAGGCATTTCGAATTAGTTAAAATGCTTAAGTTTTAGAAAATAGCCAGTTTATATATAACGCACAACATATATGAGATTTAATTAATTGTACTACTTCAGTCCTATATAGTTTTCCGTGCACTGACACAATCCTGTTTGCCTAGTTTGTCTCAATTGTGCAAAGACCTTCTTTTACCCTCTCTCCCAACATAGCTTTCCATAAAGAATTTTAACTTGCATAAAACTTGCTTTTTATGCAATCTTTTAAAAGCGATTGTAGTATATTTTTTTCATGTATTATTCTGACCTAAAGCTCATCCAACTTTTTCTATCCTCTTCATTTTCCAGTCATGGCGTACATTTATAAGGCATAATGCTTTGTTTTTCAGCGGTACCTGAGCTCAGCTCTGAGCAAGCTAGCACAGGACTAGAAACAGTATAAATGTCATAGTGTGTTATTGTGCTTGGGGAAATGGCATCTGTTTCTCTTACCTAGAATGAAGGCTCCTAAAGCACTGTGAAAATATCCCTTTATCAAACTTTGGTTTTAGGCTTATGTAGCACATGCAAAGTGACATTGATCATGTCTTTAAAATGTTGTGCATTTTAAATGTTACTTTTTTTTTTTGCTTGTGTGTTTTAAACTTTTTTTCTGAGTGCTTCATTCCTCAATGCCTGTAACATTTCTTCTAATGGCTCAGTATGCTTTGAAGATGGGAGCAGGATTTGGGCATCTAAGGTTTTTGGGGTTTGGTTTTTTTTTTTTTAGAGTTTGGTCATATTTTACATCAGAAGTAACTCAGAATTCATGAAACAAGGCCATGTACTCATTGCAGGGGTTTGCAAAGTATAGACTTTTCACCTGCTAATACGAAAGATTTCCACTGAGGATTTTATAAGCTCTCAGTTGTTTATAGTTAAACAACTAAAAATTAAAATGTTGCACTCTGTTTACCCAGGATTTTTTTAATACATTACAGAGTAAATTTGTACAGAACATTAAAAATTACAGAGGCTGCCAATTGTCAATTACTTGAAGTTCGAAAATAACATTTGTTTTGTTTTTTGTTCCTTTAATAGTATTAGTCAGACTTTTCCTGATTAATGCAGGAAAGGCTTATAGTTGTCTTTTATCATTGGTTTAAACTGTTAAAATGGGGTTAAGATTGGGTTAAGATTGAGAGAATGCACAGTATTTTCAGTATATGCAATAATTTGGGTAAAATGCATTACATTTTCACTGTGATAATCCTCCAAATAAATAAAATCAACCTAGAAAATACAATAATAAAGTTGACATTAAAAGAAATGCAAGTATGTTAAGCTATGAAAATACATGCACCCAAGCAGCAGGTACTTGCTAGTGTACACTGATATTTATAGTCACACATTAAACTTAGCCTTGCAAGAACCATTCAACATCTTTATTTTTCCCCTGTAGCTTTTCTTTTTTTCAGAGCAGAGTTCAGGTTGTTTGGGTGCATTAGGATACGGCAGTCATTTTGAAAAAGTTTTTTTTGTTGGTTGGTTGTTTTTTTGGGTTTTTTTTAATACGAGGAGGAGCACCTTTTCTTGCTGAAGGTGGAATGTTCAGTAATGGAGGAAACAAGAAGCCTTAATGCTAAAACAGTAAATGCATTGTTCAAATGTAGGCAAATGGCCTAGATTTCTCATATACACACACATACACACACACACACACACAGGTGCACATATATGCACATTTTACTTTAGGAGAAGTTAGGGTTGCTTTATTTTCCATTAAGCTAATGTGTAAATGTAATCTTTGCAAAACGTGCAGTTCTGTCTAAAAGATGTCGGGGCATAAGTTACAGTTTGTTTCTGTATAAATCCAAGCCCTTTCCTTAAAATACTATTTAAAACAAGTATGTGGTATCTTTACTTGCAAAATACAGTTTCAAACTGCAATGGAGATTTCAAGCTATATACAGACTACAGTAACAGTTTAAAATGATACCCAAAAATGTGTTTCACGTTCAGATGTATGTTTTTCATTGTCCTTAATATTACAGTCTTCTTGCAATGCCAATTGTGATTGCATTATCACAGCACCATAATTTTGCTTTATCACTGTTGAAGGGTATTATTAGTAAGTGAAATTTGGGGTATTTGACCTTTATGCCCTTTCTCTCCCATATGATGAATATTTTTAAATTCGCAAAACCTTTTAAAATCCTCAGGCACAGAAGTCTTCCTCTGTATGGTGCACCAACATAGGAGCATGTCTATGTGCCACGGTCAAAGAGATTCTCTGCCTTCCTTCTCCTGAAAGGAGTTGACTTTATTAATCCTCTTGCATAAAACAAGATTTGCTTAACAAGAGCATCCTGAAAATACCTATTCAAAGTATGGGCTGAATTGAGCTTTGGGAGGGGAAAGTGCAGATGATCTGTGAAATGAACAGGCTAGTTCCCTGCTCTTGGAGAGGTTTTATTGTGTCCATTTCTATTAATATTCTGAGATTTATGTCTCTGTAACCACAGAGGGTTCAGAGGAGTGTCCTGTACTCTGCTGGGCTCCCCTCCACCTCCCTTTATTTTCCTCCAGTTAGCAGGTAGGCTTCTCACAGCCTATGGGTTACCACTTCCTTTTCTCCCCCAGGGTTCCTCTGGGCTGCATGGGAGAAGGGCAGAGTTAGTACCTGAAAGGAATGAAATGTTCTCAGGCAGTGCTCTCCTCCTGTGCCCCCTCCTTACAAACGCTCTCTGTTCATCCCTCCTCAGTGCTGCTTCTCTTGCAGAGAGGTTCACTGTCAGGAACTTTTGCGATGGAAATCTAATGTTAATTGGCAGAGCCTGGAACTCACCCAGAATATATAACATATGCTAGTATTTAACATCTTTGAACCAGATGTTCAGCAAAACCAGAGATCTGACATCTCTGGAGATAATCACATACCAGCCTCATCTGCAACCTTCACTCTTCCTACTCTGAGTGACCGATGACACAGCCTCATGCTTTCTCATCATGTGCCAATGTGTGTTTCCAGATCATAGAGAGCTCCTGAGCAGATACCACACATTGGCACATGATGAGAAAGCATGAGGCTGTGTCATCGCTAAGGCAAAAGTTGCTTTTAAGGTAGGCTTCTTGAACACTGGCTCCCTTTCCTTCCTCTATACTTGAGCCACTCCAGAGTTGCCAGATATTACTGATACTTTTTCCTATGCGCATGCCTTAAGGATTTCTCCTTGCATACCATCTAGTGTTATCTATGTCCTGCCATGTTTTTATCATACAATTTTATGGACCTACTATATGTTTGATCATATTGCAGAAATAAAATAATTCAGCATGGTTATGCATGATTGAAAATCTTCGTTCTCTTAATCTGAACTATAACATCTACACAGTTGATACAGCTTTCCCAAGTACAGAGTGCTGCTTGGAGATAACTTAATGATACAATTCTGTAGGATACAATACATTATATAAAGTGGGAAACTTATTTCTTCCATAAAATTGCTTATTCAAATGTAGTCTTGGCAGAAACATACTATGTAGTATTCTCCTAAATTACAGGAAGCAGACTTAATGTTGCAGGGTATAACTGATATACCTGTTTATTTTCAAGTGTTTGAGTATAGCTATATGCTCTGCTTTAGGAGAGTTTCAAGACTGACATTTAATATCATTCTGAATTTCCAAAAGTTTGTGGAGAGTCAATACTGAAGAAATGAAATTCTCTTTCAACTGTAATGTAAAATTGAAATAATAGCATGTTTCTAAACATGATCGTACTTGCTGATCTCTAATTCGTATCAGTCTGGTTTCCCCATGCTGCTACAAACAGTTATCTCCTACAAGTAACTACAATCTAGCTAGGCCATTTTTAAATTATGTAAAGCTGTCTTGTGGCAGTGTTCTTTCTGGTTTTACTTTCTCAATCTACTGCTTTTCTTATGCAATGTACAGCTTCTCTTCTTTCTCTGAAAAGGTCTTGGAGCTCCTCCCAGTCCTGGGGTAGCTAGGAGAGAAGTAGAAGGTAACATAATAATTTTTGTATTCTAGAAACGGATTTCTTATTTAATACCTGAGTAATATTATTGCCCTTGTAATACTAAAGGTGGTTTCAGGAAGGTATTTATTGTGTAGGATCTTTCTTCTTTTATTTAACATAGTTTTCAGACAGCCAAGGTGCTTCCTGTTTTTCAGTGATGGTGTGAATTGTTATAGAAGGCAGTCTTCATTTATGAAAAATGAAGTGAAAACTTAGACTGCACTAATCAAGAAGCATGCTTTCAAGGCTGACTTTCAGAGGAACCTGTAGCTGACTGATTGCTAGAGTAAATACTACACCTGTAACTAAATCAGGAATCTAGGAAGCCTAATTTTTCATAAAGAACTACTTATGTTCATATATTTGGGGGAGATAAACTTCCATTTAAATAGTTTAGCCTATAATTTAATATTTTGTCTCTTTCTAAAGAGCACAGTGTAGGTATTTTGATTCTGATACCTAAATGTATGTGGCATGCATTTATGAGAAGCATTTCTCTTGCATTATTGTAGTTGGAGTATGTGCGTATAGTGCTGAATGGGTCCTGTTTTAGCCATGCCAGCAGAGTCATTTCCGATCCAGGAATGTGCCCCTTTGTAGCAAATATAGGTATGGCAATAAAAGTCCTAATATAATCACAGTCAAGATGTCCTCCTGTATACTACAATTAATTTTGGCTATATTGCTTGTTCATTTTGCTAAATTGGCAAAATCACTATATGCATAGAATAGTTCAGGTTGGAAGGGACCTCTGGTGGTTATCTAGTCCAACCTTTTGCTCAGAGTAGGGTAAACTGGCACCAGGTTGCTTAGGGTACGAGTTGCATTATTGAGAACTGTACCCAGAAACCTGTTCTAACCGGTCTAAGAAAGCAGGGTTGTCTGACAACTGGAAGCCAATTTGATAAACTAAGTGTCTTATGTACCACAGAGTATTCCTTCCAGTTACTGTAATTGACATGGTGATTTTACCTTCCTGGGAAATAGGCAACAGAAACACAAGCCAGAATCCTAAACCTCTTTGCCTGTTAGAAATTGTGCACTTGTCTGAGGTAAAGGTAATTTTTTCATATCTTGACTTCACAACTTGAATGTTGCATACAAGGTTGTCATTAGCATCAGCATGTAAATCTGGAGGTTGGTGCTCTAATATATTTATGCCATAAACAGAAAGAGTAGGTTCAGGAACTTTGGTGTTGATGCTGTAGATTGCTGAACCATGTATAATTACAGATGTACTCTTCCAATCGCATGATTTTTTGAATCAGCATGTTACATAAGTTCTTCTTGTTTTAAAGACTGCTGTTAGAATACTTGCAGAATATACTGCAAAAGAAAACAACTTCTAGCACGGTCGAGAACACAGGGTACCTGTACAAGTGGGCGTCTTTTAGCTTGCAACAAATAGGAGGTGATTTGACTTAATTTGTAATTAGAAGGGTCAAATTACTTCACATGTGCCATGGGATAAGAGTGTGCTAGAGTAACAGCTTAGTTGATGGATAGACTTTAATATGTAACAATTTTAAAAAAAATCACTAATGTCTTTTTGCTCCCATTTCCATTAGTGATAATGTACCATTGCCGTATAATACCCATTTGTAGCTTACCTAACAAAGATAATCTAATTTTTTTTCCATGCTTCAAAGCACAAAAAAGTCCTGGAACACAAAGAAAAGATAACTTAGGTAATACAGATACATGCTTTGTACTAATTATAATACAGAAAGAAGTTAATTTTGAAATACGTTCTAAGTCAGCAATCTCTAATATCTGTTCCAGTTCGTAATCAGCCTCCACCTTCAACTGGAATTCCAAGCGCAGGAACTGCTGGATATGGTACAACCAGACCGGTAGGTATTCTGTCTTAAAATAATTTTCCTCCTAAGTTTCTACAGTTTATTATGCTGGCGTTGGGTTTTTGTAAGTCACAACAGATGTAAGAAAACTGCATTTTACAGCTTATATGAGTTAATTCCCTCAGCAATTCTTGTCTGTTCACTAAAAATACTTCAGAATATATATACTGGACATGAGTTCATTGTTTTGCACTCTATGCAGTCACTTCATAGGCTCCCAAATAATTCCACATCTTACGTCCGCTTTCAAATAACTGCAAAGTGCAAAGTTATTCTTTGTTCCTGTTGACTACGTTGCTGATTTGGCATGATAAAATGTGTTATCTTCTGTGCTGAAATGTATATCCTGATGGCAGTTAATGGCTTGCAGGCAGTTAATTTATTATAGAGGCAGTTGATGTATTATATTGCTGATTACTCGATATGTAATGGAATCTTGTACCTTGTTTTAAAAACTAATTTTGATAAGGGTCTTCATGTAAAGGTGAAACATTCAACTATTTCAACAAAACATTGAACAAACATTAGTTCTGCATTTCCTTCTTTATTTGTGGAACTGAACTGAAGGAACTGAATGAAGGATTTATGGGTGCTTGAATGCTTCACTAGAAGCAAGAAATCAAGAGATGGAGGACATCTGCCTTATTTCTCTTAACAGCAGCAAGTAGGAGCCTTGCGTTAGGGAAGGAGAAAGTGTTTTAATAGCTATAGGTCTTAAAGAATTACTAAGAAATGGTATTGTTTGTTGATAATTCTGTAGATTTTGCAGCATATTTCAGAGATAATTTTTGCAGCAGCATGAAGTACTTTTCTTTCTGTATCTACATCAACCACAGTATTTGTGCTTACTTTGTTCCCTCTGTTGTGGCAGTTCCAGGCTCTTTAACTCAGATCATACCTCTTTATACCTGGACGTTTTATAGACTAAAAAGCAGCAAAAGTTGGCTCTTTCTTATCAGTTTCTTGGTCATTAGAGAACTTTTTTCCTTCTCTAAGGCATTTCACTTTTCTTATTGGGATAACGTTCACGACACTGACAGGATGGAGGGCACAGATATTAGTCTTTAGTAAGGCTAAAAAACATTCTGCTTGCATGAATGTCAGTGGGATAGATACTGATGAGGTTTTTGACCTATCTACAAATATGGCACCTCTTCTTTAATGCCGTATCTTTCTTTCAGGTAAAGTGATAGACCAGTTGTTGCGAATG
>NW_009200846.1:0-11266 GCF_000690835.1 Fulmarus glacialis | reverse complement strand
AGAGTGTGAAGAAGCCATTAAAATAAAGATGCAGCTAACCACAAGAGTTTAAGTTAAATCCATATAAATTTGTTTTATAAAAGGTTGTAGAGTCCTTTTCCACCTTTTAAATGAGCAAGAAACAAAAGAACGCTGCCACCTGTGCAGAGATATCAGAGTTCTTGTAGAGCTTAAAGGAGTCGTAGCTTACTGGTATTGCCATTTTTATTGTACTCTTGTACAATATTGAAACCACTGAAAACTACTGTTGAAAGCCACCACTGAAATCACTTTTTGCTGATTCATTTTTCTCAGAGATTGATTCTCACAATGAACAGGTCTTGATCTTTGCACTTTTTTGTTATTTTCCCAGAAATGTAAAATGCTCTCTTCTAAAATTTGGATAAAGAAAATGTGGTATACACAGGAAATAATGCATTCATTTATCATCATGTGCCTCACTTTTTTTCTTTTTTTTGTAATCTGGAGCTAGCATAGGATTTGCCATTTCTAAATCAAAATAATTCAATAAAAAAATTGGGCGTACAGAAGAGACTCCACCAGTATCTTGGAATTGGCGTAAGTGCAAGAATTTTTGTTCATATGAACAAGGCGGAAAAAAAGTTCTCTTGTGCTGTGGTTTTCCTCACACAGGCTGGACTACAGTTAGAGCTGCTTGCCCGTTCCCAGAAGGGACCATGGTACTGCAATTGCCAGCGTAGTTTGACAAGACAAAGCTGACTGCATCTCTTCTTTTGCAGATGTTGAGATTTTCTTTAAAAAACACCTAAGCAAAGAAAAAAAACCCCACAACAAACAAAAAAACCAAATCTAACAGAAGGTCTGAAAAAACATCTTCTAAGATCTGCTTAGCTTTTCAAGCCTTAGCTCAACCCTTGTTTGCATTTCCTAACTGACATTGCTTCTTTCTTTTTTCTCAGTTTATTTTTTGGGCAGCATTTCATTTCACAGATTTCAGGACCAGGGACAGTAGTCACGGCGGGCGCCGCTTCCCACTGAGTGGTCCTGAGGATTATGTTAGACTTCCTTTCTGTTTCTTTTTCTGTTCCTTTTTGACGTATCTTTTTTTTTTTTTATTAGTAATACATTTTGGCATTTAATCCAACAGTCCTTCTGCCTACTTCCAGAATATTGAAAGAAGTGACAAAATGCATCTTGGCAATTAAAGGGAAGACAGATACTTCAGAGGTTAGGTGGTTTAAAGCATTTAGAAATTTATTAAATGGACTCAGCCAAGCATAATGAATCGGATGTTACAAAAAAATCTTTGAAATAGAGTACATACATCTGGTGAAAGTAAGATCAAAGATGATACTTGTTTTGTAGTGGTGAAGTTTCTTTGCTTTTTTTAAATCATGTTTGTGTAGAGAGTTGCGTAATGGGGTTTGCTCTGAAAACCATTTCTAGAACATCCACTGTTACTAAGATTTTGTCAGAATATACCAAGTACACAAAATTTTAGAGGAAACAAATCTTACAAACTATCTTGCCTATGATCTTTTTTTTTTTCCTGAAATCTAGCATTTTTATTCTAACGCTTTACATTCAGCTTTCAAATGTGTTTGTAATTCATTCAGCTTCAGTTGTAATCCGGAATAGTTTCCTATTTCTCTTTAAAAACTGATGTAGACTTTTTGATTTTGTTTTATGAGAGCAATTCCATTCCCAGCATATTAACTTCTATTCCAACAAGTTTAGGAAGACTCCAGCCTTCAGATGAGGCAGAACGTGTGTTTCATTAATACTGTTTGCTGAGGAACAGGAGTAACTGCCTTACAGTTAGCAAACATAAGTTTCAGAGGAAAAAACTAACCATGGGCTTTTATGCATAAATCTTGGACTTTCACTATATAAAATTGACTGTAGCTGTTGTTTGCAAATGGCAGGCTATAATTATAGCCTAAAAGGTAGATAGTGTCTACAATCTGCATTGACAGTGGGTTATCAATGTGTCCTTACGAGATCTTCAAATAAAGTAGTTGTTGTTTTTGTTGCTTACAACAATTCACAGACTTAGGTAAAATTAACTTACTAATACTAACAAAATAATAAGCGTTTCAAACATTGTTGCACAGGTAAATATTTGTATAAACTTGAAAACTGTTGTAAAAGTCCTTTGCTTTGAATTGAACCCTCATAATGTTTTGAGAATACATTCTTTGCTTTTATATGTGCACAAAAAATTAGCTCAGCAACTGTTACCAAAGAATTTATTTTTCACAGAGTCCTAATTATCATAGAATCATTTAACAGTAGATGACTACAGATCCAAAGTAGAACTAAAATAATCTCTTTTTACCGATTATTATGTCAGACTGTTCCACCTCGAGCTGGAGTTATTAGTGCACCACAAAGCCATGTCCGTCCCTCTGGGGGAAGACCAGTACCTGAAACTCAAACCAAACCAGCTGAACCACCAAGGGGTAAGTTTACTTTAGAAGTTAAATATAAATGACACTATTCAGTCAAGAGGTACTGTCTCTGGTTTGAATGCTTTGTTTTCAATAGATGTCTTCATTTTTCACTGGAAATTAAGATTCCTGAATGAAGTAACAGTTGGCAGTTTCTGTTAGTATTGATCATCCACAAGTATTGAAAACCCGTATCAGATAATAGGCAGCAGTCAGAGGAGATCCAGACCCACAGAGTTCACGCCATCAAGAGAAACTTCGACCAGATTGCTGTGTTCTGGTCTGGGCATGTTGGTGTGTCGTGTCATAGGTGTTGATCACTGGATCATTCTCTGCAGTGGTTGCTCTGTAATCATAATATTTGGAATAGTGTTTATGTTTGACTCTAAGCCACTTCCTAAACTTGATAAAGGGTTTTTTAAAATTGCATTAATATCAAAATATGCATTTTATAATAGTGACTTCCAAAATGCTTTTAAATACAACTGAGGTACACTTAAGAATTACATGATTTCTGGTTCTCTATTTTGTATCTACAGTAATAATTTTTAATGGAAATATGCTGAGCATTTGCTGTCTTCTAATCTAGTTGCCATGAAGACCTGCTGTTCTTACAGCCCCTTCTTCTGCAGTTCTGTCTCGTGCTTCCACAGCCACGTGTTCTCATTCATGCCATTCTTAAGATTCCTTTTACAATTTTTTACAAAGAAAAACACTGCAAATATACTTGCAGGCTCACCATTGCTTCCTGAACCACTAAAGCCTCAGGCTGCTGGACCTGCTCAGCCCACCACTCAGCCACTGCCTATGCTAAGGATGCAGGAGCCTCTGATACCTGTGGCATCGCATCCATCTCAGACAAGTGCCCCACAAAGTCTGGAACCCCCACAACCACCTCCTCGTAGCCGATCATCTCACAGTTTGCCTTCTGAATCTGCTCCTTCACAGCAGCAAGTAAGTAAAAAACCCTGTATATACGTTTTTTCACTATATAAATTAACACAGCTTGTAGTGAATGTTGTAGATTTGTGAGAAACTCCTAAAGCAAGCAAGCAAACAAAAATAAAGGTCAAAAAATTGGATTCAAAGATCATCAGGCTCTAGAAGGAAAATACTGAATTGCTTATGTATTGCCCATGAATAACTAACATCTCAAATACTAAACATTTAACTTAAGATTTTGTATGACAGACTTACAGCTTATGGACAGCTTGTTCTTAAAATTATGTTGTCATTTGACAACTTTGTATGGAAAAATACTCAGTCTAAGAAATTTAATTTTATAATGACGCATGACTTAAACTGTATAGTAAGAAGCTAACACAGGTTTTGATTATAAAGTAAGCTTTATAGATTGCATGATGTGGTGCTTTATGTTGATGATAATTCATTGCGGGAAGACAATACTGATAGATACTTAATAGAAATACATTTCTCCCCATTCACCAGTGTCAATTAAAATATAGAAACGTATCAAAATAATCTGAAAATTTAATACAGTAACATAAATATTCTGTTCTGTGGGACCATTTAGAGTGTTATTTTCAAAAAAAACCCTTTTTCTAGGAAAAGCCATAGTTTCTTATTGCTGTTTAAAAAATGCAGAAGTAGGTTTTCAGTCATAAGTAGGTTTTTAGTCATAAGACTAAACTTCTTCACTAAAGGCCAGTGCTGTTAGTTTTCACATATCAGGTGCTAGGCCAGATAATACACTACTTGAATAAAAGCACAGATTTATTGAAGCTGATGGATTTGTGCCCAGTTCTTACCAAGAGTAAATTTGTGGTTTTCTGGTGTTTGTTTTTTTCAAACGTAAACTTAGCTGTGGATATTTATGACTATGTAAGTTTTCATCAGTATTTCAGATTTTACCTTATCTCTACATCTGAAGCCCACTTTCACTAAAGCAGTTAGTTAATGCCTATTCTGTACGACAATGAAGCAGCCAAATTCAGTCCTCAGTGAGTTGATTTTGAATTCTAATTGAAAAATCTTTAAATGCTCTTCCTTTCTTTTAACCTCTCTCTCTGCCTGTTAACTTTTTTTCATTTTGGAAATATAGGCCAAAAAACAGAGGATATTTTTGAATATACAGGTAGAATTTCAGGACTTTTTGTAGTTTGTTAGAAAGTATGAAGTGTTGTCAGCAGAGAATATACATGGAGGCATAAGGCACTTGAGAACACACCGATTTTGTGAATAGAAACAGATTGCATTGTGTCACTTTTGAAAGCCTCACAGCTTCTAAACGTAGTTTTACCACTGATCATTTTGTGAAAGAGGTGCAAGCAGTTCTTTCAAAATTATTATGAAAATTACATTTATTTGTGTGTATACACAGCAATCAAAAATATGCATAAGAACACTGTAAACAGGTTTTTGAGCTGTGTAATGCTGTGGCTATATTGTTAACAATATCCAAACTAGATAGTTTAAGACTAGTTCAGGGAGCTATAATTTTCTCTGCAATCAGATTTCTTTCATTAATGCAGGCTGTGCAATCACAAGGAAGGCCCACTTCAAGCTTCATTTATTGTCTCCAGCTTAGTTTTTTTATTTCCATTTTCTTTTTTTTCCTTTTTTTTTAAGTTTAGTTATAGGATGTTTATTTTATTTCTTGATTATGATTTGTAAATATGAAGTTTTCTGAGAATAGGTCTTTAAATAAATACAAAGTCTTTTGAGAGGTAGTGGATTCCAAGTCCATCCTTTGATTCAAAGCTTGATTGTGATATTTAAGAACCTAAATCTCTCCTTACAAAAATAAGTGCTTGTATACAGTGTGAATATTCAGGACTCTGTAGATTACCAAGCAATACATTAAAAAAGAAAAATAGTTGTTGTAAACAGTTTTATTTATTGTAAATTAAGGAGATTTTGTTTTTTGATTGAATGAGAAGTCTTGTGGGTTTTTTCAGCTTGAGAAACTATTACTATAGATGAGTGATTATACCAACACAGTTCCCAGAATGAGGGCTATAGTGCTTTTCATGTTAATAGATGGTTAGAATTAGACCATCAATAGTCAAATTCTTATAGTCAGTCTTCAGAAAATAGCACAATCAGCTGCACTATGAATGTCTGTATGGAAATAACATTAGAATTGGCTTGAGCTGTTTTTTTTGACTCTTCATGGTAGAGCTTATAAGTCGTACAATAGAATAGAACAGAAATTTTAAATTTAGTATAGTGTGTAATAAATATTTTTGGTTTGTATTCATATCTCAAAAAATGGCTTTGTGAAAACTTAAAGTATTTTTAACATGAGGTTGCTTTGTTACTTGGATTCTCTTCCTAATTTTCTTTCCTTTGATGTCTGTTTCTCTTTCACAAGCAGGAGCAACCATCAGGGTAACAGGTACCTGATTATTTACCAATCTTGTATGTGGTCTCCATCCATTCAAGCAGAAAAGATGTATGAATCTTGTTTTCATACATCTGCAGTCTCATCCATGTTAAAAATCACCTGTCCACATTAATGAATTGACTGTCATACCATAGTTTGCTTTTTCCTTTCATAATGCAATTAAAATTGATACTGTTAACTGTATTTATTAGTGCCATAGCAAGTATTTTGCTTCATCATCTTTTATGAAACAACTGGAACCTCACGTATGTTGCTTAGTCACTGTTGAATCTCCTGGTCTTAGTCTATTTGGAAAAAAATGAGTAGGTGTTGGAGTTACATTTCTCTTTAATACAAATAAATCCTGATGCAATTGCACTGCCAAAGTTTTTTCAAAATAAAACCTATATTTCACATTTCTCAAAGAACAGAGAACTTACTATTACCCAAAGTAAAATATACTGTTTGTTACAATTTTAAAAGAATTTGGTTCCAGAATTATTCAGAGCAAATTTTCACTTACAGTAAAGAGCAACTGGGATTTGTAGTTTCTTTGGGATCTTGTACTTTTTGGTTACTTGGTTAAGGAACACAGGACTTAACCAGCTGGTGCCAAGCTGCATTTGATTTATATTCTTTCTACAGTTCAATTTTTCACATTTCCTCTCTCAGTTACTTGATGCCTTTGTTTTAATACTATTTTCCAAAACATTTACTATATACATATAAAAATACCAATATTGAAGTACTCTATTTATGATTTGGTTACATTAGGCCTCATCTGTTTCAGAAACTCTCTGATGTAGTAGTACCAAGGATGCATGTAACTGACACTGTTGTTTCAAAAAAACCCACCAGAGCACATGCATTGTTGCCAGTATACTTCATTTCTCCTGCCAACCAAGTCAAGCTACAACTGCAATTTTTTTAAAAGAAATTGCTATGCTGGTTACATAGGGAAAAACTTGTAATATTCTTATTATTCCTGAGAGTCTCTAAAGCCTGTAGACTAATTTTGCATAGCTGTTTAGGCAGTGGATATGTGGAGACATGCTTCAAACTATTCACAATAAATGTAGTAAAACCAGGATGTTTAAAGATTGAGTTTAGGCTATAATAATATTGTATTTTAGTTGATAGTTTTAGCTAGCATCCTACTTCAACAAAACATTAGTTAACAGAATTTTCATGCTAAATATCCAAACTATTTGGGTATATTAAGGTCATGTGTTAAAATGACAAATTTGTTTGTGAAATTCAAATTCTCAGAAGCTGTTTTAACTTAAGCTTAATTCTTTGCATTCACTTAATAAGGGGAAGCTCCAAACTCTGTTCTGTCAGTGTGATGACTTGAACAAAGGTAGATATTCTACCTTTTTGGACAGTTGTTACAAGGTATAAAAGTTGCATTGTTGTTTGAAGAAATTTATAAAAACAGGAATATTTTGTTTTTAAAAGATGAGAAGTTCTGTGGAGCAAAGTGTCTTCTCTATTTGGTATTATTCTAAACAATGATAACTTGCCATTTTAAAATATTACAAACTGATGATCGTATCTTTACATGTCAAGAAGCACTGGAGATGCCTACAGATGCATGTCTATATAGAAATGTCTGAAGTGCATATACTAATAACACTAATTTTTCCTTTCATTGTGATGCTTAAATATTGCTTGTAACATCAGTGTTACAAACTCTCAAACAATGAAGTCTAGAGCTTTTTATTTCATATTTGTGCTGGGTTATCACTTGTTTAGAATACAGCATCATTTCCCAAGTTTCTTAAAGATTTTCTTATACAATGTCTACTAGTGCTTTTGGCTAGGATTCTGACCTGCATGAAGTAGATTCAAGCTGCATCAACCAGCAAGGGGGAAAATTGTGTCTAACAACTAGTAGGCTTTTCTTCAGAGAAGGGGTTAAGGGTTATTGTTTTCCAGAAAAGAAACAATCATTCTACTACAAGTGCGTTGTGCAAGTTAAAACCAAATTGTATTGAAGTTTTAGTTTAAGCCCAAGAGCTTCTTTTCTTCTCATAGAAGAGTGAGAAATGGGGAGTTAGTAATAATCTTAAAACAGACAGCCACATGATTACTAAGCACCTTGTTTTCTTTCCAGATTAAAACAAATGGAACGTACGGCACTAAACTTGAAACACAGTTAAACAGTGACCCTTTTGAAGATTTGTCATTTAAGCTGCTTGTGTCAAAGATGCAGACATCTGTTCGAACATCACCTGTTCCGACTTTAAACCAAAAGGAGTTGATGCAGCTGCCTTCAGCAACACAAGGAAATGCTGATGTTTTGAATACTGTAAATTGCATGCCAGCAATGCCTCCTATTCCAACGTTTAACACATCCCAGGAACATATGCGCAGCTCTCCAAATCCATTTATTACTGGACTGAACTGCACAAATCCATTCACTGAAAGAACTCCTAATGCTGGAAACCCATTTAGAACGGAAACGCAAGAGTCTGAAATAACTTCACATTTACTAGAAGGACGTGCCGCTTGCAATCCTTTCCCTTCTCTAAATCCCCCCAGTTGTAATACAAGCAAGCCTGTATTTTCTGTTGATGCATCTGAAAACACTTTTTGCTTGCAAAGTAAATCTCTCATGGTAAAAAATGTACAGCCAAAAGGATGGGTAACGTTTGATGATGAGGAGGAGGATTTCAATGTAAAGCTAAAGCCATCTAAAAGTGTTCCAGATTTTAAGCAAATCAGTTCCAGGAAGTCAGCTGGATCTCCAGATTTGCTGGGCACCGAACAAAATACTTTTCTTGGTTCAGACTTTAACTTTGATAATGACTGGAATAAAAGTTCTATGGATTGCTTCTATACAATGCCAGCAAGACGACCACCTGCACCTCCTGTACCATCAAGAATAACCAGCAACAGATCCCCCACAGATCCTTTCACTTCTTTGGCACCTAAGGTGTCACCAACACGAGATTTTACAGAAAGATAGAGGTTCAAAAATATAAGAGGTTCTATTTGTTGTTACATTTATCCAGTAGAATAATTGGGCATTTGAGATTATTCTGTGTGCAATAATTAATTGTCAAATGCACTGAAACTTAACTCTACTCGTAAACAGCCACTATTGTTTGTGTATAAATTTTGAATATGTATATATGGTAGAGCACAAAAAATTGTCTGAAATTTATTAAAATCCTGATGTAATAGTGTTTGAATAGACAGAGAAAAGAAGGATGAGCTACTAATCTCATTAAAATATACCAGTCCTGGAAATAGTTTTTGCTTAGGGAGCTCTCTCATTTCTGTTCCCCTTTGTGGAATTTCAAAAAAAAGAGGCTGCCTGCTGGTAGCCTCCCCACTCCCTTTTTAGTGTTTTGTTAATTGATATTTATAAGTACTTACCAAAGAGCTGCCAAAGTTTATAGAGATTTGAATGTTGACAAGTATTGTTCAGAAGTTGTTTAATTTATAACAGAGGCTATGGATATTTGTAAGGCTTATATTTGAATTTGAGGCACAACAAACAATTTAATTTCAAAATACGAACAAAACTTTGCATATTAATATATTCAATATTTGACTTTAATTTTCTGTCAGTACATTTCAGCTATTAAATATTATTGTGACATATATTCACTAGCATTACTTCAGAATAATTGTTCCGTATCATCCATTTATTCATTACTATTTTAAAGATACTTTTTTCCACAAATTGGAAACAACTGATACAAGAAGTTTTCCCTCAACCTCTGGAAAAAAATTCCCCTTGGGTTTTGAGACACAAAGCAGTCTTTACCAGTTGCAGACAACATGTTGGAGTTGGCTTGTCCCACTCTCCTCTTTTGCACATTAGAAGGGCTTTCTTGTCCTACAGAAAGACCTGAGTGAGGGAATCAGCAGCCATGTTACAACATCAGAGAAAGAGAAAGTCATCTTAATGTGATTGGGCTGTCCGTTCAGCATCCTCCCCATCTACTAGACTTACTGCCGTATTTTTAAAATCTTACTTTCAAAGAAACCAGGAGAACAGTAATTCTCTGAGCTGAACCATATCATTCTGTCACTTTTGCAGTTAAAACTAAATGAGTGACTCTGCCTCGCCCAGAGACAGTGACCATCCTCTGTGTGGTGCTGCTTTGAGGCTAGTGAAGGCTAAGTCGCAGTTCTACATATTATGCTACAGAAACGCAATTCTTTGCGCTTTATGATTTTTCTGAAGCTCACATGAGATTACATAGAACACGATATTTTGTTATCTTGAGGCAATTTAAAATAACTGATTTCCTTAGCTCCATTTATGTATGCTATAAAACCCTGCAGTTCTCCTTACAGTGTCTTGGGATGTAACTCGTATTCGCAGCTGTGTGCTTTCATCCAAAGCTGAATGTGTCACAACGTTGTCATCTCTTGGGAGACTGCAAATACATGACTACACGCACTGGCTTACTTGCGAACAAACTGTACTGGTTCTGCAAAACCAGGGACTGAAACACAACATACTAGCATTATACTTACAGTAGCAAAATACACGATGACAGTACTTTTTTTAAATTCGCAAATGCTATCAAAACATTATTTATAAAATAATCCACTCTTCCTTTAAACAGTGTATGGTTGGCCGTGAGATGCAGTTGGATAGAGGAGTGACGATAGCGAGTTTTATATTGTGCTTTTTTCCGTTCAGGTCATTAAACAGTACTTGTACATTTTAAACAGCAGTGGTACTATACTCCTTGTGCTTCGGTATGTGAATTACCTTGTTTTAAACTGTTGCTATAAACATCTGTGTGATTGGTGTTTTGGTATATTCTTACATTAGCAAAACAATTTTTGGGGGAAACTTTTTGCTAGTGGGAGTTACGTGATAAATATGTTCTTTGTTGACTATTTAATTACAGTGATTAAAAACTACTGTCTAAAATGTACCTGGTATACAGCACCTCTACACTTTACAGGATTACAGAGGTCTGCAGCAAAGTACTGCAAAGATCACAAGAAATGCTCCAAAAATGTCGTGTGTGTGTGTATATACATATATAGCTAACCGCTGTAACGTGTATTAACGAAAATAATTACTAGCAGAAGTTCTGAAAAGACTAAGAATTAAAATTAGAAACGCTCAACACATTTTCATGAATTCCGTGTTCCCTGTGGTAAATGGCTGTGTTCAATGTAACGGTTTTCCCGCTCGTGGCACACCGGTGTTTATGGCTGTATCCCTTCCAGAGCTGCACTATCGACGCTCGGTGGCGTACAACATTCCCTACCTGCCCTGTGGAAGGCGGTGGTGTATTCATGAAATAAACGTACCTGCCCTTAAGAAAGTTTAGCTTTTTCTCTCGTGGTACCTCGGGTAC
Source organism: Fulmarus glacialis (assembly GCF_000690835.1). NCBI lineage: Eukaryota > Metazoa > Chordata > Aves > Procellariiformes > Procellariidae > Fulmarus > Fulmarus glacialis. The sequence goes on along the minus strand of NW_009200846.1, from coordinate 170 downwards.
TTCCCCGGGACCCTCCTCCCCCCAGCGCCCCCTCCTCACAGCTACCGCGAGGAGGGGTGCCCGGACCCTTTAAGCGTCCCTGGTGACGACAGCGGGAGGGCCGGAAGCGGAAGCGCCCGCGGGCCAGAGGGCAGGGTCGGCGGACGGGGCGGGCGCCGGGTGGGAGGTAG
>NW_009200845.1:0-12579 GCF_000690835.1 Fulmarus glacialis | reverse complement strand
TGTCGAAGGCTTTGCTGAAGTCCAGGTAATGATAAGTCCTTAAGTCTTTAAGGACTCCCATCCAGGAGTAAAATGGTTACAATTATTTTTTGAGTAATATTTGTTTATTTTCTTCAGAAGGTGGAAAAAATATCCCGGTTACTTAAGCAGTAGAAGTTTGAAGATGGCAATAATATATTTTATTAGATCAGCTGATGGGGGGAGAAAAAAGAAAAACCTTTTATGTGGCCAAAGCTGTTTTCAAGTCTCTTAAAAAAAAAAAAAAAAAAAAAAATCAAAATCAAATACAAAGTATTTAATCACTAATTTTTGTGTAAGCATTTTTGTTTTGACAGAATGAATTGATGTGTATGCTGATAATCATCATAGTCTTCTGAATGAGAGCTTTACTCCTCTATGGATCATTTGGTTCCAACTCCCAAAACTTTAGTTCTTTTATTTTTTTTGAACTGACAAGTTCCAAACTAAACAAGCCATATGAAGGGATAGTAAAAATGGCCCAAAACTGGTCAAAAGGGCTGTTAATGAGTAGGGAATTTGTCTCCGTGCATTTTAAACACCTAGAACTTCCTAAAATCTGAACTGAGTGTTTATGTTATTTTTGAGTAAATCAAGAACACCAAGTAACAAAGGCTGGAACTCCCAGGTAAGACAATAAATTGTTTTCATTCTGAAGACTGCTAAATGTCACCAAGACATTTCCAAGAGGTGTAATAAAAAAATACTGCTTTCATTATGTATCTCTTACAGCCCCTTCTTTCATCCCCTAAATGCTAACAAACTAAAACAGCTTAGTATCAATAATTGTCTAAGCTGTAACAAACAAGCTGTTTTCATCTCTATTTTGTAAGATAATTTCATTGCAACTTTGAGCAAGTGAAAAAATATATTTTGCCTTATTCCCTTGCATTCTTCTAATATTCATAATAATGACAAATGTAATATTTGCTGTACAAGGGAAATGAGCTAATTTTTATGAATTCTTTTGAGAAATTTGTACAAGAAGTATTGGATGACTGCAAAAAAACCCAAGAACTCTGAATGCATGGTATCTCAGAATCACTTGGGTTCCACTATTGAAAGACACTTAATGTTACTGATACCCACTTCAGTGGAGTTTATTTCAGGTTGGAAAGTTAGCTTGCAGCACACGTTCATGCTCCATCGCTTGGTAGTTCTGCATTGAGCTATAGTATAAATTGATATTGTATGTGGCAATCCAAAATCTAAACACACCTCATGGTGCTGCGTGCCTGGTATATGATGCTCTGTGTATGACTATTACATTCACATATAGACCAAACATTTTTATTCTGCCCAGATAAATGACGTTTTATTACATGCTTATGAGTTGCCTATTCTACAGGTTGCAAAATGAAAGCTTCTAAAATATGAAATACATTCAGGAGGTAATATAGAATGACATCTGTAAATATTCAGACAAAAATATAATTATAAAGATATTCTGTAATTATACATAATTATACATTATATTTAAGGGTACAAAATAAAGGAGCTTGGTTTTTTTCTTGTTTCCATAAGAACTCATTATTCATGAGCAGCTGAAAGATAACATTATACACCAGCATGGCAACAGCACTCGTGTCTTTCAAAAAGAGTCTGCATTAACTTCTGACAATTGGAATTTTGCTGCTACTGTTCTTCTTAAAAGTGGTACTGGGTGTGAATGTTCTTTTGCACAAAAGGTTGATGGAGTTAGAAGGCACTGTCCCTCTTTGCAGGAAATAAATCAGGGTCATCTACAATAATACCTCTCCAAGTCACTCTTGGGACAGAAATAATCAAATTTGGCCAAGCAGCAGACAGCAGTGATACTGAAGAACAAGAATATACTCTTTCCTTTGTAAATTATATTATTTGGTTAAATATGCCTCATCATCTAGCTAATTTGGTATCACAGTAGGGTGAATTGTCACCTCCAAAAAAACAAAGCCACCTTTTCCTTGTCCTTTTCTTTAGTAATCTTGTGTGTGCATTTAGCCCTCCCCTCTGCCTTTGGTCCCTAAGACACAAGACTTAAGGAGAAGAGAAAACAAGTAATAAACATGGAGACAATAAACAATATAAGCAACAGGGAACTCCGACAGTACATCTGGCCTTTGGAAAACAGCAGCTAGAGTTCCTCAAGAGGAAAAAATGCTTCCAAAAGCAATTTTCAACTCAGGGACCCTTCATTCACAGCTGCAAGCCATAGCTTACAGATCTGTTAAATTGCATGCATATCATGAAAATTAAAACAACAGATAATGCTTAATTTTACACTTCCATTCTGCTCCTCCTATATGTCACAAGGAAGCAGAGTTGCTTCACAAGAAGCATCATTGCTTCTGCTCCAGAGTAGTTTGTGCCACCTGCTGCTGATGGGCTAAATGTCCTCTCCTGTTGGTGGCTTTGTTAGTGTAAGAAGACAGCGGTGCTGTACTCCAGCGATTTGCTGCTAGTGGAAACACTGCCCTCTCCTGCCATGCATCTATGCTCATTTGAAGTTTGCCTGTATTGTGCAATATACCATGTGCAGTCTTATCATATAACCAAACACCCATACCTTTAATGCCACTATACAGATCAATCCCCTTACTGCTACTTGAGAGATGAGTCTTGTGCAGCAAAAATGGACAAAATGGAAGAACTGACACAAGCTTTCCTGCCAGCGTGGTCCTTTTTCCAACAATGTTGAGAAGATACTTTGGCTTTGCAGACTCATTCTGTGCATATACAGCAAGTACATTTTCACGTGTGCAAAGACAGTTGTTAAAACAAGTAGAGTGAGTGCTTTCAAGCCTTACACAGGTATATAACCATCAATATTCATTATTTAACACACATCAAAAGGAAGGAAAAAAAATTATGATGATCCCTACCAGTTCTAGTAACTCTTAAATGTTTGAAAATTGGTAAATACTCTTGCAGTGGCAATGGATTTTTAAGCCAGCCAATTGAAGTGAGAATGGCACAGAACTGCAGTGGGCTTTCAGATGCTTTGATTATGGAAAACACAGACCAGGACTGCAGCCACAGGAGAGACACTGAGCAATAACAATTGTGTTTTGCAAATTATAGTAAGTGCAATTAGACTACATAAATATATTGGTCAAGCAATGCTGGGTCGATTATAAAAAATTAATTTTTAAATGAAGCTTATTATGAATGTACAAGACCAGAGTGGGTATTACCAATGCTTTCTTTATTTGTTTATGCAAGGTCTTGTTTTATGAAATACAAACACTGCAGTAGAGGACAGCTGGTTTTGCCTAGTGCTGCATTCCAAGGTCAGTATGAAGCTTCCGACCAACTTCAGTGAATACTAGACTGAGCTCGTAGTGCTTTCTCCTTCAGCTCTCATGCTGCAATGACATTCCCACTGGAGTCACTGACGATGATGCATGAGCACAGACAGAATACAGAATGAAGTACTGGACAAAAACGTGAGTGCTGACAGAAGTTTCTAGATTTTTCAAAAATGAAGGGTTTATCGTAGACATTCTCAGACACCAGAAATACCTTATCCCCTTGGGAACTAAAATATACCATGCAAGATACCAGTCTGGATGGAAGAAATTGCAAATCTACTGTAATCTCAGACTATGAAATATCTAGATTTCTCAGAATGAGGTCTACTGATCAGACCAAGTAGTCAGCCATCGTTTCCCCCCCAGGAATAACGAAGGGAAGAAAGGAAAGAAAATGAGACATGTATGGAAGATCGTGGAAAATGGCAGACTAAAGAATGACAAAAAATCTGAAGAATCTCAACATTGAAGTGACTAAATATTTTTGGCAAGGCATTGCTCATTTAGAATACTAAAAGCAGAAATCAAAACACTTTTTTCTTCTCATGGGCAGCTTTTGATTTTTTTAATCACAAAAGAAATCAAGTTGTAATGAAAACTAGCTGAATATGCCATTGACTATGTTAGTTTGGAGATGCTTCCTTTTATCTTTAAACACATATACTAATACCTAGGGAAGTCTTTCTGACATACCGATTTAAAGGAATATCCAAAATCATAGTTTAGAATAGATATCTAAAGGATACTTCAGATTTTAAAGGGAAGTTTAGGGAGGTACCCACATTCCTTGTCTAGATTTCCATTCAGTGATTAACATAACTAGTGGCACTGAACTTATTGCAGAGGTATTCATTACTCGTACTTGGAGAATTGGGGCGGGGGTGGGGTGACAGAGAGGAGCGCGTGTTGCTCTGTTTTGTTTTAATTTTCTTTACTTTTGTTTTAAGATTAGGGGGGAAAAAAATACTTATACTGCTACAGTACTCTAACAATCTAATATGCATTTTACCATTAAAGAAAAGCCACAAATCAAATTAAGGTCTCCTGAGCAAAAATTAAATTCAGGATTGGACTTAGTTTAAAGATTTTGTTCAGAGTTTCCGTAAGGAATGGTAGGACACAAGCATGATGATTCCTCCAAAAAAATAAAAGGTAAAATTTACCACTCTTACTTTAGACCACTCCTAGTTTAGGCTTCTACCAAGCATTTTACTGGTTACTGCCAACGCAGAGGGAATGCTGGCTTCTGCAGTTCCAGACAGATCAAACCAAGACATACAAGAATTCATGATAAATTAGTCAAGCTAATTAAAGTATTTCTGGAAGTAACTACTGGTCAGCTTAAATCAAGACCCAGAGCCCACACAATAGACTGGTAAGTATCACCAAAAAGCAAATTCATAGTATTCACTTAAGGGATTTATTGAAAAGCTGCATAGATACAATTGGAAACACTGGGTACATGGACAGAGTTATGTTTTGACAGGTAAAATTCTACCCAGGTGTTATACTCACAAAAAGCATTAGCTTAAATCCCACCTATTTCCTGTTTTGAAATCATGAATGTCATAATCCTCATTTAACTTCTAACAAGCCCTGGAAATGTGAACATACGACAGGTCATTTCTACCTGATCTGAAAGGGTGGAAGGAATGAAGATTTTTAAACAGTCACTAGAAAAATAAATGGGAACACTTGTCACTCTCCTCCTAATCACCAACTATAAATATCTTTCTGCTCGGTGAGAACATAGTATCTCTCTGTCTGTCTCTGGTCTAACAAACATTTAAGTATCTATTGAAAGTAGCAGTTCTTCAAGGAAGAAATGAGAGCTGCTCCACCACACAATTTCCTGTAGTCTTGCTAGGCAGACGATACAAATCTTAATCCATGCTGGACAGGCAGTCTTTGAATCTGACACACCTGCACCTTTGGTGGGTGTTAAGAGTCACAGAGCTATTGGTTAAATGGTTGAAACTCCTGTTATCATCGTCGTGAAAGTAAATTACTTAGAAACCTTCAGGAAGGGGTTTGTGTCAGATAATACAAATCTCAGTAGGGCTGAATAGATCACCAGACAGTGCTTACCTTAGACAACCAGCTGGTCATAAACAGCAGTTTTCATTTTGCAACTGTATAAATAGGGTTTCTAATCCTTCCCTATCATCAGAAAAAACACAAGTTTTTTCTGTGGATCTGGGCCTACGTTCTGGTGGTACAAACACCTGAACGGATTTAAGTTCTCACTGAATCTGCATAAACAGAAGCAGGATCTGGCCTTCAAATTTATTAGCTTAAATGCCTAATTTAGTGAAATGAAATGTCTTTATGACATTTAATTGAGTCAGGGAAAAGAACAATTAACAGATGCTTAATTTATCCTTGCATAATGAACAAAGTTCTTTTCAAAAGTAAATACAATTTCAATTTAAAGAAATTCACTAGATACCATTACAAGTCTCCCAGGTGAAGCTTTAAAGGAATAGACACCATGAGAATTGAAATTTTAGGATTCAAGACACAACTGGTAGAAAGTATTTTCTCTCTTTAATATCTTCACTTCTTCTCCTCCTCCTGCTACACTATTTAATTGTTAAGTCTTCCACATACCCCTGTTTCCTGACCATTCCTAAACCCAGTTTGTATTGGAAGAGGACAAAAGGCAGAACATGAAAAGAGTATGTCATGACACAATTACATGCCATATGAAGGAAAAAGTGTATTAGTGATCTGAGAAAATGTCACTGCTGTACACAAATGCATTAACATAGCCACAAAGAATAAGAAAGTGAGACTTTTTGTTCTGTTTTGTACTCTACCTGTCTGAGTAGTATCCGAATGAGAATTTTAAGTTCACTGAAAATGCTACCAAAAATACATATTAATAAAAATCATAGAATTAGCATCTCATTGACCCAACTTAATGAATTAGATGGTAGACCAAGAAATTCTGCTCATCTTTGTCTTGTGCTCTTACAGTATGAATTGTTGGAATTGTTCACCCTTGCTTGCTCATTTGCACAAAACAGAACGAATATGAACAACACATGCCATAAAAGCGTGGAGAAGTTCTCCATTTGGACCTGCAGAATGCACTCTCAGGAAAACTTCGCAAGAGCACTTTTATCTGTGCTCTGAACTTTCCCTTAACTCAGCACATGGTAAACTTAGATTGTTTACTTCCTTGGCTTCTGTGTTAGAAAATAGATATAAGAATTACCTCTTTCCTGCAGAGTCTTCTCTGCAAGTCGTTACATGAATCTCCTCTCAGTCTCCCTGCAGACATCCTGTCTTTGTGAGCCAGCACAGTGTTTCCAAAACCTCATCTATTAATGACCTAGAAAAAGAGTGTGCTGACCTTTGTTTAAACTTAGCGACAAGATGTTTTCAGATACACTTGTCCCTACCTACACTAAAAAAAGAACACAATTTCTAAACTCAGTGGGTGGAGGGCTGATAGGTGACAGAGCTGCAGCTCTAAGCCATCAGAGGTGTTGCCGAGGGGCAGGCAGGTGCTCTGCAGGGCTGTGCTGAGGACTCATGCAGCTGAACCACCTTCGCTGCCCATCTGAAGTAGCACTGACACACTTCAAATGGGACTGGTGAAGAGCTGCGCCGTCAGAGGGCTTGATCAGAGATACCGTGGTAAAAATACTTGCAGGTCTTATGAAAACTTTACCGGTCTCTTTTAAGCACAAACACACAGAATGGTAGGTGCTCATGCTATGCTACCCAACACTGTGCCACTACAGTCTGGACATGGGAGGAACGGGACAAAAATATTTTGCAAGATTATTGAAGTCTGTGGCATCGCAACTCTCCTGGAGACCAGGCATAAAAATATAGATTGCTTTTAAGCTTCACTAATGCTGAAGTTTTAACCTGGCTTGAAGAGAGTCAAGTTATTAGATAAACAGATACAGCTTTCAGAATCAGAGCCTTACCAGAGCTTGTGTGATATAATACTCTCCAGCTGTTCAGCCCACCTCTGTAAGACCACCTACACTTTGTGGAACATTTTCTTAACAAAATCCATTTGGAAGGGTTTTTACACCACCTTCCACACTTTTTTTTTAGAACCCTGGAGTAAGCACATATTTGTCTCATTTCCTGTATTAAGAGATCTTTAATTTGCAGTAAATATTTTGAAAAAGAGATTTTTTCATTATCTGGCAAGCTTTCTCTTTGAATATGTATTCAGACAAAGTGGGACAGATGCTGATTTTTTTCTCCCCAGCTGCAAAAAACAAAAATTAAAAACTTGTTAAACTATTGCGTAGATAAAACCAGACTCTGAAGGAAACTAAATGTTTCCTTCACATTCTCTAACTTTTTCTGAATGCTTTTATTAGCACCCTTTTTTCCTAATAAATATTCTCACAGGTGATTTAGAGTTCTGAGGCATGCAGAGTTAACATTTACAAGACGAATAAAGGAATAAAGTAACACCTTTCTTTTTCTTGTAATAGAGACCTCACTGGGGGGAAAAAAAAAGGGAAAAAAAAAAGGAAAAAAAAAGGGAACAGAAAAACACTGAAGTAGACCACCTATATTTTCACTCACAGAACATTGTTCCTCTAAAGACAAGAAACGTCAGTCCTTCCCCTTTTTTTTTAAGACAGCTAAATTTAACAAAAGTGAATTCTCACGTAATTTTATGAAAGTCCACACATGCATAGAGATGTTGAGAAAATCATAATCAACATGAATGAAATAATCTGAGACTATTACTGTAACAATTCTGATTTTTTCTTCATTTGCTTCTCTCAGTGACTCCAGTTTGTTGAAATCCTAACAAAATATCAAAAGCTGGTGATCACAAGGAAAAGGTACACATTTTCAGAAAGAATATGCTGTCCGTGCCATCTCATTATAGACTAATTTTGAAGAGAATCAACTTCTGCTTTAATTATATAATTAAAGACAGATTATTTCAGAGGGTTTGCTGACAATAAAACTATCCTACTGTTATATGGAATATGGTAAATTAGTTTGTACACCAAATCTGTCTTTCACTCAAATGTTCTATGGCCTGTTGTTAAAACCAGCATAATAGGTCACACAACTCAAGCAAGAAGACGTGAAACAAAGAGGAAGGAAACTCTACTTTCTACAGGCAGGAAGGCTAACATGATAAAATCTTTAAATCTTGGTAACATTTCTTCAATTTTCCTTTCTCCTCCGGCAGATCATTTTCCTAATTGCAGTGTACAGACTGGTTGTCGCACTGTAAGCTCTACCCACTAGACCTGTCTGTAAAAAATTAAATTCTTGCTGCATGTTGTCTTGTGGAAGATCATTCATCTCTCTCCATTCCTTCCTAGGAATTAATCCATAGTTTTTCATTTCCTTTCCCAAAAGCAGAAATAAACACTGGGAGAATTGTATACGCAATTTGGGAGTGAGTTTCTTGCTGAAAGTGAGAAAGTTTCAAAACCCACAAAATGCTGCTTCTCTTCCAGATTCTGGGAAGGAGTCTAATTAGTGCAATAGTCTCTAACTGCAGATTTTCTGAATCACTGTTTAAATATAGTTCTGAGCTCATGTACTATCTAAGCTGTAGATTGCTGTTAGTTAAAGTGTTCATGACAACGTATGGGAGACCAAGGACTAAAACTCCAGGGAACAACTGTTCTCTTATTTCTGATCTAGTGCATCATTTCTGCCCAACTCAGACTGTTTCTTTGTCCCTGCCTTTCATATTGCTCTTCTAATGATTTCTCTTTCCCATATTCTATCTGCCTGAAGGCTCTTATTCTGAAATGCTAATTCCTCCTCTCTCCTTTTGCTGATTTCATATCAGAAGAAATTGACAGCATGAGGGAGAAGAGGACTTTACCTTCAGTTCAGACCAAAACAGCCTCAGCAGTTGAGAAAATCCTATCAAAAGTAACTTCTGTCTTTGGGTTTGAGCATACTTGGCACAAAGAGATCATGGAGAACTTGGCCTTGAGCTTCTAATACTAGTTTCTGAAATTTTTGGCAATTAATGACTTATATTTCTCCACAACAGAAATCCCTGGACTCCTGCCACTCTCAAGTTTGATGAGTATTAATTAAAGTATTAATTCAAACTGCGGAGTATTAATTTCTTTCTCAGCAGACTACTGAGAAAGCAGTACCCCCTTCATCTGTGTACATTCACATTAAAAAAAAAAAAAAAGAAAAAAGAAAGAAAAAAAAGCCAAAAAATTTGTTGGAAAGAAAATAAAATAAAAGCAAACCAAGTAGAAGCAAGATTTGGAACAGTTCACCTTTTTTTTTTCTTCCTGGATGCATCTAAAAATATTACATTAGGCAAACTTTCCTAAAGGACTAATTACTGACTTTGGCAGCATAAGTGTTGAAACGCTAATGAAGGACAAATACCGCATCTACATGTTTAAGGTCAGCATGTGTAATTGTTCATATAAGAAGCAGCTTAGTGCAAGTACACAGATACTGAACACATTCAAGAAGCAGCTTCTTCTCATTTACTTACACAAAGGTGCTGCTTAGATTCACTGTTTCTTAATCACAGACTCAGGTAAAATTATAATAGCAGCTGTACATACAACCTGCTTGTGCAGGATTCATACCCCATGGAGTTTCTAGGACTTCTTTTTTTTTTTTTTTTTTTGGTAAATGTTACAATGTGTCATGTTGTTTATATATAGAGAAATTAACACCACCTCAAAATGCCAAAAGGTAGAACAGCTTTTTCCATTTTATCAAATTCAGCCCATTCATTCAACCAATATTAAACATGGCTGAGTCCTGTTGTGCAGCACACAATCACAATACTGTTTTAGAGCACTGATGTTACCCTTTCTTAATAGGAGGCTCCAACAAGCAATCACAAACTCAGGAATTTTAGCCTACCATCTCCTATTTTGGAAGCCTCTAGGATCATCGCTTTCCTTGCTTTCAGGTTTGCCTTCCTTTTCTGCACAGCTGAAGCCTCTGCCAAGTTCTTTCATCCTCAGATTCTCCTGGACAACACACAGAAAATGTGTTTGTCTTATTTCTTTTCTCAGTGAGTAAACCCATGTCCTGTACAGTTTGAAAACGGCACTTACCAGAGCTCTTGTTCGCCAGAGCACTCTGGAAGTCAAGAAATGAGTGGGAAACAGAAGCAACTCTTTTCTCAAGTGAAGCTTTACTCTATTCTTCTGTGGTTGCAAGCAGATCTTTGAACGGTGTTATGGCCAGTAGCTCAAGAAGAAGAAAAGTGTCATCCCAAGCCCCCTCTCTTGCCTCCATGTGGTCATTTACAACCACATCAGTAGGAGCCAATAATGAACTGTGCACATTTAGCTCATCCAGATGATTTTTTTTTCTCTTCCTAAACCAAGCACACCATCATTGCACAGGCTGATGTAGAGCAAAAGTTCAATACAGAGGACTTTTTCCCACTGAAATGTACCAAAGGAGAGGTGCTCTTCTTCCTGAAAAGTGTTAATTATCTGGTCAAAAAGACAGCATGTGGTTTAATGAAGAGACATTTTCAAAGGGAAGCAATTCTTATTTTAATTATTCTAGCTATTTATGATATCTTCTAGATAAGAAAAAAAGAAAGAATTAATACTTCAAAAAGGGGGGACTTCCAAAAGAAATTATCTATTAAAACTAGCTGCTCCACTGCAAAATATTTTCCTCTAATAGATGCATCCTGAAGTAGCTGGTTTTCAAAATTACAGAATCTCTGAATGACGGGGGTCAGGACATCAGGCAGATAACAGAAAAGATACCTTTATGATTTAAACTTAATGGAATTAGATTAATAACTTGATTCCTTTTATTTTTTTTTTTAATATCTATCTTCCATAAACATTTTACCTTACCTAGCCTTGAGTTAAGAGTGACTTCAAGGCAATAGGATGAAAGTTTGCTGATTTATAAACCTTAGTGATTCTGCCCAAGATGCCTAGTGTATTCAAGAACAAAGTGTGCCTTCAGAGTACTTTGCTTAGGAAAAGTAGAAAGCAGTAACCCAATAATAACCAGAACTGCATCAAGGCATTGAGGAACGTGTTTAAATCCTGAGGTGGTAAAAATGTTTGTCACATTCTAACATGAAAAAAGAAATAAAATAAAATAAACCACCGTTTCATCCTCTAGATAAGGAGACAGATAGCTGAGCTGTCAAATACAATTCTTTTCCAAATGTTTTTATTCCCCTTCAGTAAAACAGGGGAGTGGGTGTGGGTGTTGCGGGAACATGCATCTGAATTTTCATCTGGATTTCTTAGGAAGAAAGGCTAAAAATAGAGTAAAATAGTGCTACAAAATCTTCCTAAGCAAAACAGAAACTATTGTACTACTAAGTCAAAATCTGCTTCTCTTCAAGTCTGAAGGAGCTTTAGAATTTACCACAATGTCTTAAATTTAAAATTCAATAATGTGATCGGGACTTTTTGTTAAATATTATTCTACCTGAGGAAAAATGTCAACTGACAGGAGATCAAACATGCCTTCTCTTATAGACCTCCATCAAGGACTCTTTTCAGAACCACAATAAATTATTAAAGGTTACCTTTGTAGAAATTTCATATTTTAGGAAAGTTTTTCAAAACATGAGCTTCAGCTTTAGTAGTTATCCCAGTGACATGCGAGAATTGAGATTATAGCAAATTAATAGCTTTCTTAGGCTCCAGCTACTGACTTCCTGGGCAGTTGACAATCTGGGCAAAGCCATGTTTTACCCAATGTCCTTATGCTGGATGTTCAGCAATAGAGATAATTCACTTAGCCTCTATCTGCAGTCCTGCTCAGCTTCATAGAATCCATAGAATAATTTGGGTTGGAAGGGACCTTTAAAGATCATCTAGTCCAATTCCCCTGCCATGGGCAGGGACATCTTCAACTAGATCAAGTTGCTCAGAGCCCTGTCCAGCCTGACCTGAATGTTTCCAGGGATGGGGTATCTACCACCTCTCTGGGCAACCTATTCCAGTGTTTCACCACCCTCATTGTAAAAAATTTCTTCCTTCTATCTAGTCTAAATCTACCCTCTTTTAGTTCAAAACCATTCCCCTTTGTCCTGTTGCAACAGGCCCTGCTGCAAAGTTTGTCCCCATCTTTCTTATAAGCCCCCTTTAAGTACTGAAAGGCTGCAATAAGGTCTCCCCGAAGCCACCTCTTCTCCAGGCTGAACAACCCCAACTCTCTCAGACTTTCCTCATAGGAGAGGCGTTCCATCCCCCTGATCATTTTTATGGCTTTCCTCTGGACCCACTCCAACAGGTCCACATCTTTTATGTGCTGAGGGTTCCAGAGCTGGATGCAA
>NW_009200844.1:37003-63111 GCF_000690835.1 Fulmarus glacialis | reverse complement strand
GACCTCGCTTTGCCCCGCCGCCTTGCTCGGTGGCGGCCATCGGCGCGGCGAGGGCGGGCTCATGCGGTGACAGCCTGGGTGGTGCCACCCCTGGGTGGTGCCTCCGTGTCCCCCCAGAGCTGTCAGAAGGCCGGCGTTTGTCAGCTTTTCCTTTTTGTAGGCGTCGGTATAGGCAGTAGTTTGGCTTTTCTTTAATAGTCTATAGGTGTTGATGTTCCCCACACCAGGGGACTGGGGCTGTAAGTTGAAAAACCACCGAGCTAAATGAAAGTACACGAACTTAAAGGCCTTTGAACTAGCTGTAAGGTTTGAAGGTCTTACACCGGAGTCATACAGAGAATTTATAAAGAGAATAAACCCCTTTTAACGTTGGAGCTCTGAAGCTGTGTTCTTCCACTGAGGAAGAATTTTATTAACAGATAAAATTCAGTAGGAATCCTTGGATTTTATTTATTCTTGGAGCTCGTGTAGCGTTACAGATGTCTTCTGTGACTCCTTTTTGCTTTATAATCAAAGCCTGAATTGCTAATTAGTTGCGTGCCTGTGAGGGGGGTGGAGTTAAGCAGTGAATGCCTTCACTAAGCATAAATTCTAGTGAAAATCTCGTTAACAGTTCTGTCCGTGCTGACAATCCAGGGCCTTGCCCAATCACATGTGTCTCTAGCATTGTGGCTGTCAATTACTTTGTACCAAGGCTTATAGTGACAGGACAAGGGGCAATGGTTTTAAACTGAAAGAGAGTAGATTTAGGTTGGATATAAGGAAGAAACTTTTTACCATGAGGGTGGTGAGACACTGGAACAAATTGCCCGGGGAAGTTGTGGGTGCCCCATTATTGAAAGTATTCAAGGTCAGGTTGGACAGGGCTCTGAGCCTAGTGAAAGATGTACCTGCCCAAGGCTGGGGGATTGGACTAGATGATCTTTTAAGGGTTCCTTCCAACCCAGACCGTTCTATGAATGAGTTTTCTTTGTGCTAGCTTGCTCAAAAATGGTTTTCTTGTTCTTGCTTAATAGCTACTACTGTGGTCGTGCTTCCCTCTGAATAAATACAACACAAATTGCTGAGCTTATTTTGTATCTTTTTTTCAGTAGAGAAAATCATGGAAGGAGGAACATCATCTCCAAGTCATGTAAGTGTTCCTACAATTTGCAACAATTTACTTTGAGGTTGTGGGTATCCTAGAGTGTCCTGATGTATTTGCACAACAAAATTCATTCTCCACTGGTTCAGCTTTCAGTTTGTTGGAGCGCTCTTTCCTGAGAAACAGTTTATTCCGGTAGCAGTCAATAGTGCTGTTGAACATGTATTAATATGTGATAGACTTAACATTTGATTGCACGTAAACAGTGCATTTTCAAGGATATTTTAAGACCTAAGCTAACATCTGAAATATTAAGAGCAATGCTGAAGTAAGTAGAGCAGCTCCATAACTGCGTAGTATTTAGTTATCTGCAGAGATGTGTTCAGAGACTACTTATGCTAGTGTTTATTTTTTCTAAAATATCCTTGTTAGTAGTAGTTTCTAGCAATGGAAGCACTGGTGAAAACAAATTGTAGTCACAGCAACTGGTTTGAGGGGGTAAGGTCTGGACTGTCTAGTGTTTTAGAAATAAGCTGTTTCCAGCACCTTATTTATGCGCTTTCTCTGACCCTTGCTCCTACAGGTGGGAACCTTCAGAAAAGTACTGCTGGTTTAGATGAGGAGTCTGCTAAGTGCGTATGCACACGTATGTGTTGAGTTAGTCACTTTCTGTTAGGGAAAAGCTGAGGCAACTGTATGTGTTGCACTTACCATAGATACAGACCTCTTTTGGTTACCTCTTGACTTTGTACTTGCTCCATGAGTTAATTGTGGGCACTGCAAACCAACATCTTCTTAATGAGTGCAAACATTGGGAAGATATTGTATGGTGAGGTGGGAATTTTGCTGGTGAATGTGTCGTGTGCTTTTTACCCCTTCCTGTCTGTCCATCTGTCTCTTTCTGTTTTCTGAGTCTGATCTTACCTGTTCTCAGTGTTATCTCTTATGTTATTACAGAGGTTATCTGAACCTCTGTAACTTTAAATGCACGTTAAAATTTTAGATAAATATGTGTTCTTAGGAAGCTCCTAACAGAGACCACTAGTCAGGCAGCAGGTGGAGTTCTGAAGTAAGAAATTTGTATGTGGCCATTAAGGTGCGGATTAGAAGAATGCATTCTGAATGATAAAACATGTTTATAGGCCACTTCTCAAAAAAAAAAAAAAATCAAACAATCTAATTGCAGACATACTTGGATAAGAAAATGTCTAATTCAGGCCTTAAATATTGATTGAAAGGGAAGGGAGGTACTTGTATTAGGAGTTGTTGCCTGTGTGCAACGTTTACATCCTTTATAATTTGAGGAATTTGTTATTAAGGCATATTTGTTATTACAGTGTTGACCAACAAAAGCAGTTTGTATAGAAATTCAGGCCTAATTACTAAAAAAATAAATCTTGGTTTCAAAGAAGTGTAGAGAAGGAATAAGAGCACTCACAATTCAAACTGAAGAATTGAAGGATTACCTCATTGTGGTACAGTATGCTTCAGTTATGGTCTGTCTGAAGGACTACCTACAGAGCTAATGAATGCAGTTTCTGTGTTAATTATTAAGTTGTTAGCGTTGCTGTTCTAGAGTCCTTGCTTGTAATTTCATGTTACAAGGTAGGGCATCTGGCAGCTTGCAAATTAAGTTCATAATACACTTGACGGTGGCCATCGTATGGAGTAGCTTCAGTTTTCCTGGCTGAGATAGACTCAGTTGTCTGAAAGATGAGAATGCTTGATTGCCTCTCTGATGCAGTCTATTCTGGTTGTATTTGCAGTGTAAGGCTTTGCTTCTCAGGATATCTGGAGAAATGGCAAGGCTTGCACTTCTATTCTTTCAGTTGATATTATTTTAACTGGTTTAATTAACTGATAGGAAATGTCACCCTCTTTCCTTGTCTTGAGGAACTGGTAGGAATTTAGTTTGACCATTTTTGTTTTGAATTTCAATGAATGAGCATTATTTCCTACATATTTTTTCTGAATTGGCAAATTTCTGCATATTACTGTTTTATCTTTCAATAATTACTTTCGAAACGCTGGTTCCATTTTCGCGAAGGTTAGTGATGACAATAGCTGATACCATTTTGAGTACATTGTAGTGTATTACTGCTGAGTTATACCAAAATACTTGTACTATTCTAAGAGATAATTGCTCTTCATCCTGAATTTTTTTTTGAGAGTGCAAACCTGGTGTGGCATTCATCATGACATTCAGCTATTTTGTTTTCTCTTTATCATTCTCTAAGCTGAGATGATTAAACTGGAGTGTAAACAAATCAGAGGGAACTAAGAAAACTGTAAGTGCCAGTAGATTGGTTCTCACCTTTTGGGCACACGTTTGAAGTTGTTGTAAATTTAATGAAATCAGGAGGAGCTTTTTCTTGCTTTTTAAGACAGTTCATATGTTAAAACTAGCTCCTCATGTGGTATGAGGTATGATTTAGGATCAAGCATCAGTGAGGAATGCATTTAAATTAAAGTCACAGGTCAGTGGCTCCCTTGCAACTTTGTTATTTTGCCTGACAGTTAAGAAAACGTACGTGGCGGTATGTCAGCTCATAGCATCAGTGGATAATTTAGTTTTATTATGTGTGTAACATCATCTATTTTCAGTTTCGTATACCAAAGAAGAAAACAAACACCAAGTCAGAGGATGTCCAAGTTCAGTCCCCTTTGGCAAGGCTCCCAGGCTCCCACCATTGGGACTACCCTTTAAAAGAGGTAAAGAGAAGTTCTTCGGAGTGTAAATGTATAGGAGAATGTTATGTGGGTTTTTGTTCTGTTTTGGAGACTGGATTTTTTCGATACTGGGTGCTGCCTCGTGACCAATAACTGACCCAGCGTGTCTTGGAAAGAGACAAGTGTGTATGTCTGAAATCTGCCTGCAAGCATACAGTTACAGAAACGGAAGTCTCAGTGCTGAATTGCCAGCCTAAATCATTAAAAAGCAGAGCTGGTCTTCAAGTGTAGTTTGAAATTATCTTGAAAATCATTAATTTAAAGGCAAATATAATTTTTTTTTTTTTAAGTTAATTGTCTTCTGATTCCTGAACTTTTAGGTTATATTCAGGTCATTTACTAAACTTTTTGTTATGATATGGAAATAATTTTTACACTGAGTTTTCAATTAGTCATTATTTGTATCCAAAAGCTTAAACTTTAAAAGAATATATTAAGTATTTTATGACTTTTGACAGAATTTCAGGTGCTAATACAGAAATAACTGATTTCAGTATTAAGACCAAAAGACTATAAGAGTACTTGTATGTCATTTATAATAAATGACTGTCTTGATCATCTCAGTCCCATATAGAAGCAAATATTTGCTACTACAAATCTTTTCCAAATTCAGTAGGCATTTTTAAAATGGCAAGTTTTGGAAACATATTTTGCATTTCTTGACTCCTTCAGCGCAGCATTGAGAGTTTGTTGCTGGTTTTAGTGCTTTCAGAATTATGGGGCTGGACAAACAGGCTCCCCCACAGAGGAGTTTTAAAAACCTAGTGAGGGAAATTAGGAATTTTTTTGACTTACAGTAGTGGTGATAATGTGACCCAGGTCTCTTGGTAGGCCTGGTCATTTGAGCGTGCTGCAATACAAACTCACTGTGTGGTTGTGTTTTATACTGTTAATACTTTAAGAGAGCAGAGCATCCAATTACAATCAGGTTTTGAAGTCAGAAGTAATGTCTCCTGTGGTTACAAGCAGCAGCCTCTTAGGCAGAGCCAGACAGCACTTGTACGGAATTCTTCTCGTCTTTCTCTCTGTCTCTAAAAACAGTGATTAGACTGCATGAATTGAAAAATCTTTTTTTTCTCATTTCCTGTATATTGTCTAATTTTCCATTTCTTGTTTTTCTTACCTGTGTCAATATATTTCAGGCTTTTCCACATGGTAGAGGGCTCCGTATGCTTTAAACACTGACTAGTCTTTATATTCTACTTTAAAAGAAAAGATTGCTCATGAGGTATCATAATTAAAAGAAGTGTTACTGTTTTATCCCTACAAAGGTCTGTCCAGGTTGTATTTAGTGTTGCCAGAGTTTGTTCCATGTTTGAGAAATTTTGTGCAGCTTTCAGTGATTTGGGCATATAGGTCTCTAACATGCTTGAAGACCAGTGCAATGAGGTGAACTAGATGATGTTTGAAGGCAGGAGGAGGGGAGAGCACCTTCAAGGCAATTTCTTGCTGCCAGCTGTTTTAATAATGAGGGTATTTTCCATTACAGAGTCGGCCCCTATGGTAGGGAAAAGATTGGTTTGGGATGCACCTTTCAGACTTCACTAAAGTATGTAAAATATGCGTGGGCATGAATTTTTCAGATCCCCTTTCACCCCACACTTAAACAGAAATGAAGATAAGTTTGTCTGCTTTCAGCCTGACTGGCATCATTTTTAAACATATGTTTGGTTTATTATCTTGTATATTAAAAAAAGTGAGGACAGATTAGGAGGAGGTAATGGCAGAGGGAGATAGGTTTCTGGAATTGCAGAAATAATGATATGTTTTGGTGGGGCTTTGCTTACTTAATTTGATAATACAAGTGCATTCTGGTAAGGTAAGAGAATTTGGAAAAAGTAAAGTCTTGCTGTTGTGGGTTTTGCCACCCGAGTACCAAACCTTCAAATTCCTTTTCCGTCTCAGAATTTTATATCTTTGAGTGGAACGTAATTGGGTTAAATGCATGGAGTTAAAGAAAGTAGAGGTTATCTTCTGTATTTGTAATTATGTAAAACAGGTCTAATATTTAAGTCCCTGTTTGGGATAGTCCTCCTTTAAATAGGGGAATAATTGAATTGTCCTGTACTGTCAAATTTCTTTAGGAGAAAAAAGGTTCCATTCAAGATCAGGTGGTACATGGGTGCTTTAAGGCAAGCAAATTCATTCTTTGCAAAGTTGTTATATATACACTTTGTGGCTCTGCTTTATTTGATCAGTTGCATTGTTCCTTTTTCCTAGTGTAGTATCCATTATGACATATTTATGTCTGTTGGAACCTGCCAATTTCATTTGTTTTATTTCAGTGGAAATTAAGTGCCAGCAACAGAGAGCCTTCCACAAAAGGAAAAAGGCAAAAGGACTGTGACAGGCACAGCTCTAATGATGAAGAATCAATTGGGTAAGAAGTTATCTCAAAATTAGTTCTTCTTTGTTTGTATATTCAGAGTTTCATAATCTTTCTTAAAGATGGGTATCACTGGTCTCTAGCTAATTATTTGTGTCATGCAGAGATGGCTTTCAAGCTGTTAGGTAGCTCACCTTCAGAGAATCATGTTTCAGTGATTTAATGGCATTGTGAATTATGATGCAACCATAACTTTTTCTTTGTTTTAACACAACACAAGACTACGACATCAGAATGGGAATGCAACACTTACTAGAGGAATTACTGCTTGTTGACCTGCTTGGAATCCTGAAAGGTGTTCATTACTTTCTAAGTGTAAACTATCATTCTAGCTCTAGATATTTTAGATATTTAAGAAGTTTCCCAGATTATCTTTTGCTTGTCACTTTTTGCTCTACAGTCCACAGTCATTAAGATGGCTTTATCAACTCTTAAAAACAGCAAAACCACCCCCAAGCAATACGATGATTAGTAGAGGAAGGCAGTAAAAACCTAGAGGTTTTTCACCCCTGTTATAGACAAGACGCTTAAGTGAGTAAGTAAGACTGGCAATGTGCTACTCCTTTATGCTCTGTCAGCTAGATAATTGTTTATCCAAGAAAATTTTGAAGCTGTAAGTGCCATAGTTGACAAATGGAAATGAAAATGTAGAATTAGATTCATTGACAGCAGCTAGGAAACATAATGACTTTATGATGGAATTAATTACATTTATCTTAATGAAGCAATTGTTGTTCCTCAAATCATTTAAATCTAAACAAATAAGAGTATGCATTCTCTGCCCCATTTTCTGACTGGAACTTAACTTGACCATAAGTGATTTCTTGTCAGGAGGGGCTGTTAATAACAAAGTGCACAGATAATGAAAATGCTTAATGACAGCAGGTCATTTTGTCATTGCTGAATTCAGTGTTTTTGTGACCTATGAATAGTCATCGTTTAGCCTGGTTTTTATGTTCAGAATGATTCAAACTTGTAGGGAAGAGCTGAATTTATGAGAGATTCTGAATTTATTTTTCTTACCTCCTCAGAGGCATAGCTGTCAGTTTACATGTAGTTACCTCAAAATGCTTCTCTCAGTAAGTTTAACTGAGGGAGTGGCTCACCTAGCAGAATTTAAGAGCTGTGTTAATTGCAGTTTCTTGAGTTTTAATTATGCTGTGAAATGATTGATATCTGATATCAATCTCTAAAGGTCTTTCAGTAAACTTTGAACTGACCTTTCAATGTTGAGGAGCTTTAAAAAAAAAAGTTACCTTTGGGTCTGTTACATATGTTAATTTTGATATGTGAGAGACTTTCAAGTAGCATTTGTAGGTGTTCCATCATTTTTACCAAAATTCTTACTGGCACATTAGTGAGAAATGATTTAGACTGTAAAGAAGGCAGTAAATATTCAGGTATTAAACCTATGCATTTTTCACTTCCTCAAAAAAAGATGTGTGTATAGAGACTAGCTGGAGGTTCTGTGTAAAATAAACTTAATCTACTGTCTGCAATAAAGCTTGTTCTAAGTATTCCGTTTGGGTACCCAGGGTTTCTCAATAAGTCAAAATCAACACACTGACCTCATGGCATAGTAAGTAGAAAGAGCACACAGGTTCTAAAGAGGTGGTGCTTGCTGAGCAAAAGGCTGAGAACTGGCAAAACTCAGAAGAGGTGGGTGTGAAGTGGCATGCTGAGAATATTTCTAATACAAAAGTTGCTCTGCTCCTTCTTCCCAATGAGGAATTTTTCATTTGCATTGAAAAGCAGGAAATAAATCTTAATGACAAACTTCTGTTAGCTCCTGGTGTTGTAAAACCAGTTGTCTTTATTGATGAGAGCTAAATATTTAGGGAGGCATGTTGCATCTAAAGTGTTGCTTCAGCATTGTTATTGCCACTTAATTTTAGTCAGAAAGGACAAAGTGGATGTATTAGCAAAAATCCACCTTCACTTGTGTTTTTAACTGAAGTTCTGGATTACAAAATTTGGTACTTGATTGCTTCTGTCAGTCCTGCTGTGATGTGAGACCATGGGGGCTGGAAACAGCAACCACAGCTGCTTTCACTTGAGCACCTTAACTCATGGCCTTGTGAAAGGTCACTGTCAGGTGATTTGTTCGTGATCCCAGACAGGGCTCTCAGGGTAGGTTAGTTCCCTAGTCCTTCTCATACCCTGGAGGTCTGTTACATGTTCCTACGATTGTCACAAAACAGATTAGGACTGTCATGAAATATGAATAGTTCAATTTATTAGTGTCATTGCAGGAAGTTAGGTATGGTAGTTATGTAATTGGTCAATTAATGTTTTGTATCCCACTTAGAAAACTTTTTTATTGATGAGGAGGGGGATAACACTATTTCAAGGGTAGCTATCACCACCTGGAAATAGAGCTTACAGGCATCCACTTACCTCAGCTATATTACTCCTGCATTCTCCAAGAGGGAAATAGAGGGAAATAAAAATAACAAAAAACCCCAAAATAGAACAATATTTTGAAATTCAAGCTTCTCATCCTGGTCTCTCAAGTTTTCTTTGGCAGGGGTGGGAAGAATACTTAAATAAGATGTGTGTGATTCTTTCAGCTCAGTATTTTAAATGTTAATTGAAATACATGTCAGGCTGAATCAAGTACTGACCGTGTAGCAGTTAGGGTTTTGTGGCAATCATTTACATACTGGTTCCCCTTGCCCTGACAAGCGCATTTTGGCATTAGTAACTTCCTGGTCCAGCAAAGCGAGGAGGTTAGTAGGGATGTTCATGTTTGCTGTCAAAACATTGACTTCTAATCAGTTGATGAAGGGTCAGGGCCTTGAAGGAGGAGGACAGAGGCTTTCTTCTCAACAGGGTGTAGTCAGTGAATGTGGCAATCAGAGTTTCCCATTAATGATAGTACATCACGTTATTCCTTTGGGCTCTGAAAGGCCGAGGACCTCCTGAGCTGTGCACATGCTGCAGAAGCTCAGATAGCTGAATACACATCAAGTCTATCAGTGGCTTTATTCTGTAAACCCAGGACAGATGTTCAGCTTTTACGGGACCTGATGGGGTAACTCTCATAGGATATGTATCATCCCACTGTCAAAATATTTATGTCCCAAAACTTGGGTTTCATAGTAGAAGACAATAGGCATGAAGATGGTGGTGTAGACAATAAATAATAATTTACTCCAAAAGGAGTCAGAAGCCTCCAGGTCTCATTTTGATCACTTTCTAATACAAATTTGAGCAAATTGGAGGCAGTGGTTACAACACTGGTGTGTACACAAATGGGACCATTGAGAAAGGAACTGGATCTAGCAACTCTGATTATTGGGTGAAACAGAGGTCAAATATTTTCCCTAAAGGGGTGCAAACAATTCATAGCTTTTGGTCCTGCACTTTGTAAGGTAGGATAATAATTTTTGCCTGTGAAAAATGATATGAGACTTGCCAGGACCAGCTAACAGCATTTTTCATAATATATATTTTTTGTCTGTTCCATCCTTACATGTGTAAGTATGTTTTCATTACCTTTGCTTATGTATTTTTTCTGTTTTGTGGAGGTAGGTAAGAGGGCATACAGTAGGTGCTTGCTTTAAAAACAAAAATAATCGCCTTTGGTTTTCCTTCACCAAGATGCCTCCAGTCTTACTGTTGTGCAGGTTACTTTCTGGGTCTGCTGGTGGGACTTGCTTTTAATGTATACTTTGCTCGCTTTTTTCTGCTTGACACTAATTTTTGTCTCTTGAAGTGTCTTTTGCATGACCTGCTCACTTTATTCTGTGGACAATTTAACAGGTAATTTAGGGATCTGTGTCCCAACCATCTTTTACAGATGTACAGGCTGGCTTAAGTGTAGATGTTTTTCCTGAATCTATTTTATGCCCAGTCTTAATGATGTGATTTTTCAAGAAAATGCCACCAGATGCCATTCCTCCCTTAGAAAGGGAAGCCATTGAAAGCTCTGAAGTCACTGTACACCTCTGAAGATCAGGTCATAACCAGCTGTGCTATCAAGGTCCTCACTCAAAAACTGGTGCCCCATAAGAAGTGATGCCTTAGTCTGGCACTGACGTCTTTAAGAATAGCCAAATGTATACTGTTGTCTTCCTTGTGTTTGTTGAAGGTTCTACTCCTTTGCTCAAGTTTCCAGTGCAAAGCTAGTTGCACGGGTGCGTGTGTGCTTTAAATTGTAAGATCATTTTTGCAAAGATAAGTGCTGAAAATGTATAACCTCTATTTAAAACAAGGGAGTGGGAAACGTTACAAATTCTGTACCTAACAACAATCAGTAAACCAAATTTCGGAGGGGCCTGGAGCCTGTCAAGGTCTAGCCTGATGTGAATGTGAGCAAAGGATGTCAGACCTGAGTTTCCAAGGTGGCCAACAAACGGTAGGTAATGAAATCAAGTTTCACTGGAAATTTTGCTTCTGACTCCTTTACCTCCTGCTGTGGGCTTTCTCTATCATGATGGTATTGTTAAAGACCCTAAAGGTTGGAATCTTTTCTGTGATCTTTACAAGTCCAGATAATACAATTAAAATAAAGACTCGTGTGACTGTGTATGTTCCCACTGGACTAATTACCGTGCAAGTTCAGGCTAAATTTAGTAAAATTTAATTATGGTATCTTGTGTTTGACAAAAAGAAAAAAAGATCTGGCATTTCTACAAGGTGGAACAATGAAAACTGAAAGAATTTGGATCTGGGAAATAGACTGTTGGGCTCAGCGTGATTCTAGTCAGGAGAACTGAAGTGTTCCATAGGAAGTAACACATTTCTTTTGTCTCATGGTGCTTTACAATAATGGTTTTAAAACATTTTTTAATTTTTTTTTAAGGAGAAACAATTTCTGATTCACGTCTTCATATTGCTAGGGCCCACTTCCGCAACTGTTTTGTATTTGGAGGAAAAATGCCATTTAGATACTTCAAGGTTTCATTTGTGATTTCAATTCCTGTAAGAGGAAGAGGGGAAGTATCTGGCTCTAGTCTTTCATTGCTTCATCTCTTCTGGCACCCCAAAAGGTGAAATGTCTTTCCACTACAGTTCTTTAGTAACTGGACCTCTAAAGTAGTTTGGGTCTTCCTTATCTTTAAGGAGGAAATTAAAGCACAAGAGTAAATGTCTAGTTTCATAAGATGAATTTGCACGGGTTACTTGATGACTTTTACCTTGAAATTGCCTTTAACTGCTTTAGTAGTTGTAAATTCTCTTAACAGTCTAATAGGTTCTTGTGTAGCTGAATTTTGAACTTTTATCACATTTCTTAAATGTATGTATTCTTTATTTCTTTTGATACTGCTTACATATTCCTTATTTCTAATATACCTTACAGTTGGACAAACAACAAATGATGTATAAGTCTGGTCACTGTAAGCTCTTCTGACATATTAAACTATGGTTAATGTATCAACTCTGAACATTTGAGAAGCCCAGAAAAAAGCTAGAACTTCTGACTTAGTGGGGACTTCCATAGAAAATAAGTCTCTTGCTTCCTACGCTAAATTGAGAACACTTTGCAGGCTTGGTATATGCTCACTAGGCTGCTACAGTTGGGCTGCACCATGTAAGACATTAGTGTTACTAAACTGTCCCTCATGACCTGTATTTACTTTATAGGCTTTTCAATAGTTAAAGCATATCTTTAAATGAAACTCCAATCTCTGGATCCTTGGAGTGTAAAACAAACTTTTTCTAGGTCTACAGTATTTGAAGTACATGCTCAGACTCTGTAATAGGTTCTTAAAAACAACAGTTCTTTGCATTAGTAGTCATAGAGTATATACAGGTCTAGGTAAAAGAGCAAATGTGTATCTGCCTCTTCCTGACTCTGCCTAAAACATTCTGGACCACTCCTGTGGTTTAGGTCAGTCTTCTAATGAGACCGTCTTTGTACATTTGACTTCTCATTGCCTTCATAGAGTCAATCTCTCACTTCAGAAACCCTGGATTGTTTTTTCCAACAGCTAATTAGGACCCATCCCTTGCATAACACCCTTTCTCCTCTGTCCAGATTCTTGGCATCAGAGTGCTTTAACTTAGGTTGGGGTTTTTTTGGTTTTGTTTTTGTTTTTTTAAATCCTCAGCATATTTTTGGGTTTTTTTGAGACAAAGCCTTAGCTCTTTACCACTTAGTTTTTCTTTGGGAAACTTCTAAGAGAGTGGAGGAAGCTGCCTTCACTTGAGCTTAAGTTACTTAGCTTTGAATGGGAACTATTTAGGTTTATTGTCCATTGTCTAGATAGTGGTCTCCAAGGTGTGGTGTGTGCAAGACAATCCAGTGGGATGCAGGAAGGAAATATTTTTTGTACAGTTAATAAATAAAAGAAATGTTTTTCATCTTTATCGCATCCTTTTTTAAATTTCTATTTGTGTGTTTTATAATGTACATTAATACATTAGTACATCTATATAAATTATAATCAAACAAACATGTTGAAGGTACGTGCTCAAAATACTTTTACTGATAGGGGTACATGATCAACAAAAGTTTGGACACCACTGGTCTAGAAAATGCATAGCAGAGTTCTAAGAGAAAGCAGCTCACTGCATACACATGGCATTCGTTGATGCAGAGATCTGATAAGATTGACCAACGTTCATAGCTTAATGCAGGTTCTCCAAGCTGTGCATAGGAACCTTACTGTCTTTTCAAGTTCAATGAGGGGTCATGTGTCTCTTTAACATAGTAAGTAACCAGGGGGAAAAAAAAAATCTCAACAGGCAGCAACTACTGAAAGAGCAAAATATAAGGATTATGTAAAACACCTTCCCCAAGTTCAACATGTTTCACTAACATGGCAGTTCCAAATCTTTTTAAGTTCAAACATATCTGTTCTTCAGCAGTTTTCATGTCATACCTATTTGTTTACCTATGGTACCACGTAACCGTGCTGTTTTGCTGAATGCAGCATGTCAGTGGGACAACTATAACTTCCTAAAAGTTGCTTGCACATTGTCAACCCACGGAGGAACAGCAGCCATTTGCTTAAGAAATGTCACTGTAGCATGCATGTAACAGCTATGCAAGTAGTAAAAGGTTTTCCGTAGCTATAAAAGAAGGATTCTTGCTCTACAGTGTAAACAATTTGGTTTGTTATGTAAGACATGCAGTAGAAAAAGCAATTCTTGCCTCTAATCTTTTCAAACCAACAAATGAGTCTGAACTTCAGTGTCCTCTTAGGACCAGTCCTGGGAAAGCAAGTCCAGTTCTCATCTGTTTGAAAATAAAATCAATCCTGGACAAATCATCTATGATACATAAAGCTTATAAGGAAACTGTCCAAATTACTGGCCAAGCTCAGAATTAATTCTTTATGTGAAGACTTCAGTATCAGTCTAGCAGAATCAGCAAAGTATAGATACTTGTTTAAAGAACTTCAATAGGGAGTTTTTACTAACTTTGTAATTCATAATTTTATGTCATTTCTTTAGTGAAACTGAATAGGAATCAGTTGGAGCTTCAAAACTGAGAGATTATACTAGCTTCTTGGTTTTGTTTTTTTTTTTCAGCAAGATCATAATCTAATTTATTATATGGGAACCAATAATATTCATGGTTCTAAAATAAGATGCCACAATATGAGTACTTGTTTTCATACCCTGCAAATGCTCAAGAGTATGCTTTCAGAATCGTTTGTAAGGTCATAGTGACTACTTCCAACATTTTGCAATAAAAAGATGCACCAAAATTTCCATACTTCTGCACTGAAAGTTCACTTCTTCAGAATCACATATGGATGTGTTAGTCATTGATGCCAGAGGAAGAAACCTCGAAAGGCTGTCCTGATCAAGAACTGCTTTGTAAATTGAACTGCTTTGTAAATAGAACTGCTTTGTAAATTGTCAGGGAAGTGAACTTAATTCTACTGAAGATACAAGGTATGATGCAGAGATGGTAAACTCATAGAAAAGCTTTGTTGGATTCATGTGACTTAAGAAGTTCTCAGCACCCTATTATTAATGTATTATTATATGTGTGGCAGGCAACCCAAAGTTATCTTGACGAATGTCCTGAGGACGAAAATAGGAAGAAAATACACGCAGGCGCAACCTAAAACTGGTGCTAATTTTTCTGATGCTGGCAAGCTGCAGTCAGATCAACCACCCTCATCATCTGCTGCCAGCTTAAAGATATGGCAAATTTTAAACCCTACTCTCCAAAGCCTTTTTCTGTCTAAAAGGTATGTTGTCTTCGCCTCATGTCACTAAACAAAATAATTTTCCTTGCAGTTGTTTTTTCATGAGAAAGTATTCTTTGTTGTACCACAGCTGTCTTGTTCATGAGCTATATTCTCCTTCTCGTGTCATCTGACTTGATTGAATTCCCTTGTACCGGGTTCCTTTTGCTAATCATTGAGAGAGATGGTGCCAGGCATGCTGTAGTGGGTTGTCTGATCAGATGGCTTCTAGATGGCCCTGTACTGACAAGACGATTAATTCTGATTCAGCTGTTGGACTCTCAAAATGTTTTTGGGTTTTTTTTAATTCTTGTGAAAAGAAGCGTACACTTGCATTTAACTGCCCTCTTTTCTCAGAGGAGGTATCAAGGTGTATTTTCACTGTTAACTGTTTCAGACTACTCATATTTTCATGAGAACTGGCATAAAGGGTCAGAAGAAAAGCATATCAAGTCTAGTATCTTCCTCCCCCTCCAAGCAGTGGTCAATTGCAGATACCTACAGAAAAGTATGACTAGAGTGAATGCTTTTTTTTGCTGAGTCTTCTCTCTGAGAAACAATTTAGGGGCTTCCTTTATTGGAGGTTACATCCAGACTACAGTGTTCTTCTATATTAGACTTTTCTTCAATCATATCCTCATTGCTTATCATCTGTGTGCCTCTGCAACATCTTGTCTGTAAGGTGGTCTCCTGATGAAAAGCAAATTTACATCTCAGTGCAAGAGGAGATCTGAGTGTTCCCCAGACATCACGCAGTCTGTGCTGGAGTGTTCTTTATGGATGAATACAGACAACAGGGGAGTTATGCAGTTGATACCCAAAAGACAACGTTGTTCATAACATATTCAAAAAAGGCTATGACATTACATCCTAATCCAAAATAAATTGCAATGGAAGTGGTAGAATTTAAATCCCAGTTTGAGAAACTAAGTTGGTAAATCAAGGGCTATGCAACAAGCTGGCTGCGGTGGCATTGTATGAAATAAGTTGTGCTGCTCTTAGACATTCTGTGCTCAAGTGGGCAGTTGCATCTTCATATTTCTGTTTAGCTTATTTTTGATGCTTGTCTCTTCTAACACTTGCAGATGTTTTTCTGAGCCTTGCTATTGCTATTCTGTAGAATGCCACCTGGAAGTTGAGGAGGGGAACAAAATCTAATGCTGCCTTCTTGTGTGTGTGCTACTTTTCTACCTCTTGACTAAGTGCTTGAGAAAATTCAGTCTATTTTACTGAAGGCTTCTTGCTCACAGGAAAATCAAGATTGTTTGCTCCATAGTTCTGAGAAATGTGTACAGATATTGCATGAAAGCTATTTAGAGATAAACGTTTACCAGTTTTTAAACAATACTTAGATGGTGTGTTAGAGGCAATGTAGTGTGAATTGTATCTGCCTAAGGTGAAATTATATGGCTAGTGTTTCTTACCCTGGTCTCTTGTTGCTTTTTTGTGTTTATCTGCTTACCTTGGATTTTAAGTTCCTTAGTGGGATTTTGTTTTGTCTCTGAGGGACTGAAAGTAATGATGTTTGATGGTTATCAAGCTTCTAAGATACATGAATTTAACAAGAAGTTTCTTTCTCTAGATTTCAGTGCAGTATTTATGATTTACTGTTATATATATGGCAGGCAACCCAAAGTTATTTTGACGAATGTCCTGAGGACGAAAATTGGAAGAAAATACATAGACAGCCACGTAATAATTGATGCAAATTTATCTGATGCTGACAAATTACAATCGGGTCAACTACCCTCATCATCTGTTGCCAGCCTACAGACATGTCAGATATTAAGTTCTCCTCATGAAAGTTCTTTTCTATCTGAAAGGTATGTTACTCACTGCTGATTTTGCCAGTCTTCCTGAAATGGCATAACTTCACAATGGAAAAAAATTTCTCTAAAACAATTTTTGTTACACTCTTGTCTTGAAGCAGGAGGTCAATTTTCTGAGTGCAAACTAACATGCTGCTCCAACGAGCTGTTTTAACATTGCGTGTATTCTGATTTGCTGTACCGGATGTTAATTGGCTACTTTTCTTTCATAGAAAGAATTTCCATTTACAATAGATCTGTGTTTTGATTTGTGAAGATGGCCATGTAATTCAAACACATTTAAGTTGGCTTTGTGTCCAGAACCAAAATCTTGCTTTCCAGTTGCTGTTAATGTGTTCTAGCATGATTTCAAGTAACTTCTTTTGCAAAATTTCTCCAAATTCCTGTCTGTGATTGTTATTTCTTTTCACGTTAATCCACCAGTGTTCTCAATCCCAACAGAGTGCCATTGTTTAAGGGCTGTGTGTGTGTCCTCTCATTGCTTAATATCTACTTTTCTTCTTTTCTTCCTGTGTGTAGGTTGACTGAGCACCACAGTAACACTTGACGTATAAAACTAGCAGAAATCAGATATTAGAATTATATAACGTTTGTTTTGGTCTAAGATAGCAGTTGAATTCAGAGTAAGCTGTTTCCTCTTGTCTTTCATCGCCACCTCTTTGCTTAACAGCAAAATATCCACAGGAACAAATAGCAAGAAATTTGGGGGAAGAAAATAGACAAAGGAAGAAAGAGAAGAATGATTTGTGAGGGCAGGAATAATCCACAGTTCCCAGGTTAAAGAAATCTTAAAAATTCTTGAGAAAAGTAAGTCCTATTCCTCATTCTGATACATGAACATCTTAGAGAACCTAAATTAGTAAGAATTCCTTTCTTTTTTTCTGTTGGGATTCCCATTGCTGCTTAAATTAATCTGACAAAGCTGCAATTTAAATGAGGGATTTAAAACAGTTTATTAGACTGTCTCATTTTAGAAGTATGACATTTGTTGCTAATAAATAGTTTTCCATAACTTAGGCTGACTAAAGTGTGAGGAGTTTGGATTGTTGGGGGTTTTTTTGTTTTACTACAAAATCTTTAAGATCTATGATTTTAGTATCCGATTTTTCCACTTGGTATTGTTTTGGATGATGGGAGGTAGTGGGTTCATAGAGAGGAGAACATGAACTCTTGTAACTAAATCTAAATCTGAGGAAACATCTTGCGTATTTTTTTCAAGCTCATATCTGAAGGGCGGCTGTTTATGTTAAGCACAAGAATGATTTGAACTAGTCAGTGGTTTTAGTAGTTGGTATACTCAACTTGCTTTAGATTTGGAGTGGTTCATTGCTTGAAGGATTACTTTTCTGTTCCTGTGATGTGCTTTTCTAATGTATTAAGTAAAAGGCTTGTTATTAGCAAGAACCAACATTAGGAGGATTTCCCACCCCTCCCCAGTGACCAGCATGTTAGTGCAAGTTGTAATAGATATTGTATGGGAAATGGAGAATTTAGGAATTATTTCAACACAGACGTGGTTTGATCCTGGTCGCCTCTATGTAACTAAGGTCTGTGCATAAGATACACTTGGCACTGATTCTTTTGGGGTCTCTTCTTTCAGAGGAGAATAAAAGCTCCCCCCTTATAATGGTTATGCATATATATGCACATGGCCATATAGAGATTCTTTTGTATCATCAGAGTAGCTAGAATGCACGCTCTGTTTTTGTGAAAATTGTGCCAGTTTTGTACTATGGAAATTTCAGATTAAGTCAAAGAATTGTGTGTGATCAGAACAGGGTGGTAATAAGTTAATCTTTCTCTATCAGCTAAAACTTGCTGCAAGTTCCCCGTTTCCTTTCTTGCTTTTGGTATTACAGAATTGGTGGATTTTGCATTGCTTGTTCACTGCAACCCAGTGTGAAATACATTTGCTTAAGTCACCACTGACCTATCAGTATAACTAACAAATTTGAGGTAGGTCTTAAATGTGAAGAAACTTAGGGTTTTAAAGAGTGTTTCGTACTTGTTTCTCATGGCTGTTGAGAACACTTCAGTATATACTGCCATAGCTTCTTAGCTTATACATATATCTGTTAAGAGGTGCATTTTAAACTGAGTTATCAGCGAAGACTGGAAGTGAAAATAACGTTCAGAATTTGTGTATAGGGTAAATATGTTTAGGGAAGTCTGTTAGCTGAAACATTCCTATTGAAATGTTTCCTATTGTTGAAATGCCTGAATTGTGATGTTGGTGTAAAAGAAATGCTAAAAAACACTTAATGTTTTTGTATGGTCTTTTAAGGCAGTTAAATCTATTTAGCTGTTATGCATACAAATATTTAAGTTGAGAGGGATGTGGGTTCCAAAATCAAGTTTTCTGTAGTGAGGTTATTCCCGAACTAGAGCTGCCTGATCTATGGGAGACTCTTTCTAGTTCAATATACAGAATGAATAATAGCGCTTACTGAACACTTTTGCTGTATATGGTCCAATTCATGATTCTTTGTGAATGGAAAGATAATCAGTAATTTCTTCATGGTGCTTGTATATTGTTCATCACTGTAGTATCAGAGCACTCTGGAAATCTTTATTTGTCTTTACAGTATTCCCAAAGAGCAACGATACTCCAGTCTACATATACAGCACTGAAGAATAGACATCTGTTCAGAAAGTGTCCAACAGTTTTGGCTATCTAGTTAGAGGTGTCAAGAATGTTCTTTCCTGTGGTTGGTGATGTTCTTCATGGGTCCAGGCTCAGCTGTCAGTGATTTCAGTCATTGTGATGATTGCTTAGCTCTTTGCAAATTGGAGACTGCAACATTCTAAGTTAGGCACATTATAAAACAATGAACACAAAATCCCTTTAGATTAAGTGAGGTGACAAAAGGAGGAATGGAACAGATTTTCCAGAGCAGCATTAAATTGCTTTATCTATGAAATCTTCTTTATTTTCTTTTTTATATTCCAACTCTCACAGAAAATGAAGCAGAGGTCGTGAAGGTTAGTTTCTTCTATCTTGTAACCCTGATAAATTTTCGGAGGAGAAGCCTTGCGTACTGAATGTAATTAAGTTCATGTGAGAAAATACCACATGAACATATAACTGTTATCCTAATGCATACACTAGAAACCAAAATACAGTTATGTAGACTTTTGTCAGCTGTAACTAGCCTCCAGAGAAGTTGAGAGTATGTTTACAAGATCAGACCTCAAATGTGAGCATGTCATACTGTTCAGTCTATCAGTACCTCCTGAATATATTCTCCTATTTATAAAAAAGCTAATAAAATAAAAAACCCACTGATTATTGCATGTCCTGCTTTTAAAATGAAACTACAAACTCAGCTGAATACCTATAGGTTGCCTAATATCTCGTACCGTAATCCTTTTCTGTTTCTTTTCTGTTTCTTCCTCATTCATGTCCTGTCAGCCCCATCTCCTTCAAAGTTACTGTTTCAGGCCCTTTTGAGCAGGGATTTCTATTTCAAATGTTTTCTTGTTGCAGGAACTTACTCAGTGGATTCTATTAGCAATTCTAAATCTAAATGAAAAATATACTACATATTGCCTTATTCCCACTGTATTCATGACAAAGGCAAGGATACATTCAACTGACTGTTCTCTTTTTTTTTTTGTTACGTGTTCTTGTTGCGGTCATGCTTTGCAGCAAAGTAATATTTCAGTGCCTGATGTCAAGCATGCCATATTTTCATTCTTTGTGCCTTTTAGAAGCATCCGTTTCATTAGTAATGTCAGAGTATCTGTGTATTTCCATAACGGGAACGGAATTATTTTGTGTTTCATTTGCCAAGTTCCACATGCTTATGAGAGAGGCAGAAGTTTGTGGTCTAACCAACTCTTGTTTCTGTTGGGATTTTTATTCAGTATTCTTTCAAAATTAAAGATAAGTCATAGTTAATATTGTTTACAGGTCTGAGCATTGCCTGAGGAAGACACATGATGATCTGTGTAAATTGACCAAGGCTTCTAAGGAACAAGAAAAAAATAATGCCTTCACTTTTAGAAGACGGGAGCTGCAGAAGAAAGGTTTGTAATGAGCCATAATCTGGCATTTAAATATGAATTTTGGAGAGTGTTGGGAAATTTCCTTTTTTTAGTCTAGTATTATGAGGAGAGCACAAAAATAAAATAGGCGCATGCAGTGTATGTGTTTCCTCAAAATGCAGTTTTTTTACAGATTTGGTAAAATAAATAGCTGTTTTTAAATAGGAATAAAGCTATGGTGAATCAGATCTGTAGAAGAAAAAGGAAACTGAGGGAAGCCTCACTGCACCATTATAATAATGATTTTGTAAAAAGTCTTTTATACTCAAGAAAGTAATACATTAAGAATGCTCAAATGGTTTGTGAACCCTGCTAAAATGTTCATGCTATATCACAGTATTTGTATTTACTGCTGAAAAATGATGAGCTCTATGCTGAGTCTCCAGGGAGAACATAACTATCTTTTTAATACTGGTTGCAGATTAGAACAGGAAATGGAGAATATTGCATCTAGTAGAAGATAAAAGAAAGACTGTGGAGTATGGAGTGCTAATTCTTACTTGGAAGGGAGCTATGAATTTGGTTATACCCTTATCTTAACTAATCGTGCAATAATAATCTTTCCTTAATTATTTTAGGGAGTGTATTTTGGCAGCTGCGCACAATTAAAAAAGGAAAGAACTATTGTGGAAGGTATCTGCTTCCATGCATTTTATTTGAGACATAACAGATATGAAGAAATACAAAGGTTTTTAAGGATAACCCATTAAATCACCTTTTTTTCCTGACACAGAAAACAGGAACTATGATGAACTGGAAAAGAGCAGCAGAAACACGAGCACCACTCTTAGTCAGAAGGAATTGGGCTCTCTTGATTCTGAGAGAAGGAAAAGAAGATCTAGTGGCCATATTTCTGATGATTGTAATGCACACATTCCAGAAAAATCACTTCTACTGTCTGTAAGTTGCACTTAATTTTGATGTGTGTGTTTGTGTACACACATGCACACACACTTCAGTAGCAGCAGTAGCAACATTCAAAATAAAAGAATTATACTAATAAGTAGGATATCTAGGGATACTGTTATACCTGTTAAGAGAAAGTAGTTCAGTGGTGCATCAAGAAGAGTGAGTATGTGTACTTCTGTCCACAACAACATCAAAATATGCTTGTTGTAGCAGAAAGGTTGTGAGAGATGGGTGGCAGTGCTTCCTTCAGACAGGAGCATGGAGTAAAACACTTTTGGAAAGAAGGCATCTAGCTACTTAAGTGAAGCTTCTTTCACAGGTAGTATAAAACTAATTAGGGACTTTGATACAAAAATTAAAAGGTATACCTGGGGTTATTGAAACCTTGCACATGTCGTCTTTCTCCCTTCTTCTCAGTCTGTCGTACCCTTCCCTAAAGTTTTATCCTTAGCTGTCATTAAGAATTGGAAGGAAAAAAGAAAAAAAGACTGAGGGAATCAGTCAGTCAAGTACAAGCTGTGATTTATATTCAAGCATTTGAATACAATAAAGGCATCTCCATAAACTTATTATTAAAACCCCATGGGAGTAGGTAGTTGCTGAGTCCTGTTCACCCAGTTGACCAAGCCACACATTTGCAAAGTAATGAACATTGCTGGCCCTTGGTCTTTCAGTGTCAGACAGTGAGAGACCTGCTAAAAAATCAGAAATGGTTTCTTGTTCAGTTTGAATGGGGGTCATAGACTTTTAAAAGGTTGTCCCTGATACCTTTATGTAATAACCTTTGGAATACGAGGAGGGAGAAATTACCCTTACTTGAGTTCTAAATGCAGCTGCATTAAGCTATAATTATTTTGTCTAGCACATAGCTAAGTCTCAGTGATCACTGATCTGAACCATCATAGAAATGTCAAGAAATAAACATATATGCTCTGATTCCTGTTTTCTAGAAAGAGCAAAGATTGAGTTCGACTCAGTCTCCTGGCCACGGAACATCCTGTGAGGTTAGACAAAGTCGCAGATCTAATACAATTCTGGTGCCGGACTGTATTCCACAGCCATTAGAGAGAGACTCTAAAGATACTTCCACCCACAACCACTTAAGGCCTGCTCACAGCTGCACAGAGGAACCTGGTTCAGTGTCTCCTCGCAGAAATTTGTCAGAGAAACAGCTTTCTGCCACCAGTGAGGACGTGATTTCACCACGAGTTAGTACCATCAGGAAATTAAAGATGGACACATCACAGTACCTGAGCAAGCTGCGGAACAGAATCTGCAGGGGCAATCGGCAACGTGTTTCAGTTGACCCAAGTATGTACTGTATCTGTGCTGCTGCCTATTACTATTGGTACGCTTAGGTACTAGGAGAACTCATGCATGACTGACTAGTTGAAACATATGGAACAAAAGATTGAAGACAGAGATCATGTTGTTTGTAATGCATTGTGCAGGTTAGAGAACAGTGCCTAGTGCCAGTGTCCTCTACTGGAGTGTAGAGGGTCTTGTACTTGAGAAACAGGATAGGCAGCAGGATTCTCAAATTCCAATCCTTATTTTGCAGCTGATTTTGTGGCTATGGAAAATCAAGCTTGTACTTTTTAATGATGCTTAAACTAAGAAAAAATACTCTCTCTTCTTTGAAGCAACTATGTTGTGGCCTGTTTCTTTTAATAGTCAAATAATTGGGTCTTGGGTAAAAAGTGTTAATAAAGATACAAAGCAGTACTTGTTGCATACAGTTTTATGCACACAGACCCTGACTGGTTTGGGCAATGTACTTTGATATTACATACTGCAAGAGAAAATTCTTTGCTCATCTGAAATCCACGAGTGAAATATTCTCAAGTCTGCATCTTGTAGTATATGTATATTTTTTTTTCCTCTTTAGTTGTCCTTTCCAGTGATGATGAAGATGGATCTTCTGAACCAAAATGCACAGAGCTGCTGCAGGATAATGTCACTGACAATAAAGAAACAGACCAACAGTCTGACTTCTCTTTCTCAGCAAAGCAATTGGAAGACAAGGTGGAAAGTCACACAGAGCAGGTAGTCCAGTTTTTGGCCTATGTATTGTTATGCCAACCCTTTAATTTATTTCTCCAATGTTACTTTTTTCTTGCATGTTAGAACAAAAGTGAAATTAGAGCAGATATGATTAGTCCCAGCTGCACGCAGTAGTTGCAGTAATTTATTTCACAGAAATAGAATTCTGGACAGTCTTCAGAGAAGATCTCTGGCTCTGAAGCTTGAGTGTTTTTGCAACATACAATGTATTTCATATTTTGAAAATAACCATTTGGAAAAGTTTAATATTAAAAAACTGGAAGGATCAAATAGTAATCTGAGCTAGAGGTGAACATGATGAAGAGACATCTGTGAAAATTTTTTTTTCCACACAATGTTTTGTATTTATCGTAGTTCAAGTCAGTAGTTTCTTCTTGTCATCCAGTCCTCTGTTGTAATTCAGTGCATGGAGAAGTTCAAGGATCTTTGTTGACAGCAGACAGAGATGGGTAAAGTTCCCTTTCCTGTGTGGCTAGCAGTGGAATTTGAATCTAAAACCAGCCATAAAGGTTGTTGCCCCATTTTGGATTTGATTAGCCTCGTGCTGCTTGCTTTGACCTGCATTTGAGTTATCTCTGTAACCCTGAAACAAGTCAGAAGAGCCATTGCTGCCTCTTCTCACAGATGCATCATTTTGATCATAAGCATTGAATTGGATTCTGTACCTTTGATATCAAAAGAGGGGTATTTTTTGTTGCTCTGTTGTTTGAGTTTTTACTTGGCTCTAGATTAGTAAAGAGCACAGGTTATGTCTTGGCAATGGGAACTTTAGCAGTGGAGTAAGATACTGTTAGGCCCTTAAGGACATTGTCAGTAGTGATTGTAATAACATTTACAGCTTTTTAATATGGAATTCTTATATAGAAGTTGGCTTTGGATGTAAATTCTTACAAACATAAAGAGAAAATTCCTAAGGTTACAGGAGGGAAGTATCTCATTTAAATCCCTGTAGTAAATATACTTTTTTTCCAGTTTTTAGCAGAGTCAGTTGCAAATAAATGTCCTATCAACTTACCTTCTGGAAGCACTCCTAGAAAACAGATGAACCCAGCATTGGATGTTGAATTTAATAGTCTATATGTTGGGAAATTTAAATGGTTATCAACAGGTCCTGCTAGGGTAAGTTGTTCTATTATGGTGATATTTTGAGAATATTTAAAAATTAGAATTCTGGTTAAGCAAAGCTAATGGTACTTAGTGTGGAAGCACTGAGTTTTGATTCTTGTTGCATAAAATTGCTTTGGCTAAACGATGGAGTGTGTAGTCCATTACCTCGTATGTTTGGATTGCTGCCAGTAGAAAAGCTAGCTGGGATTTTCTGTGGCCCCAGTTTTCAGAGGTAAAGGTTCTGTATAAATGCTGTACTGGAACAGAAACCATGCTGAGGAAGCTTTTCATGAATTCTAACAGAAAATAATGGCAGTGTTAGAGTTAATGTCACTTGAAATAAACACCAATTACTTTTCTCAGAAATAATACAAATATTAAAGTAATCCATAGTGATCAGAGTTCAGATATATACTACGTGCTAATCTTCTCTTTTAAACAGAAAATTGCTTGTTTTATAGCTTTAAAGAGCATAAAAACAACACTAAAAGCATTAACGCATAGGCAACATGCTACTCATAGTGTGTAGAAATATAAGTGGTGTACTTCAAATGGAGTACCAGCTGCAGGATTTTGAACAGGTCTTTGACCAGGCTTATTCTATATATTGCAATTGAAAAATAAATGTTTGAACATGTATATCTTCTTTTGCGTACAGTAAGACACTTTGAAATCTTGGATTGTAATAATAATTTCAGCTTTTCACAAAACAGCAGTTTTGTGCAGCAGTTCTCATGCAGTAGTGAAAACATTTCATGGAAATTTCCTAAATTAATATGCCAAAATCATTTGAGGGATGAGTTGAAATATTTTTAAAATTAATGCTTTTAGGTAGAAAGCGAAATTTTTCCTTGGAAAAAACAACTTTATGCTTACTGTGGTAACATAAGAGAAAAAGCTCTTCACTCAATGTATATGACAACCTTCTGTCAAAGTGACAATAAAGCACTCTTTATTTAGCCGAGTCTTTTTAACATAGCAGCAGTGTAAGTGGAAACTTTAAAGGCCTTTAATTCAAAGGTTAATGTAGATAGCAAAGTAACACTCCAGTGTTGGACCATTTATATAGTGCCCTTAATTCAGATAGTGTAGCTGACAGTCTTTATCATGGGATGCTTACAAATAAGCTCCTTTTGTCCCAAGTGTTCATCGTTTTTTTTCCTTCTTAAGGAGCCTTTAGGCAGCTCCGTAACTTTCTGCTTATTTCTCAGTGCTGAGCTCCTCTGGAAGTCAGTTTGCTGTCATTTAGATTGTGCAATATGTATTTAGGAGTGTTGTTTTAGGTGAAATAGGCAATATTAAGTCTCAAATTAGGCATATTGGACTTGACAGTGTTAGGTTAACGGTTGGACTCGATGATTTTAAGGGTCTTTTCCAACCTAAACGATTCTATGATATTATTTTCAATTTATTTGACTATAAGCAAATGAAGATGTGCAGATAATTAAAAATTCTTACTTTGCTTTAATCAATTTGTAAAAAGCAAACTAATTTATATTTTTTTTAATCTTATTTCAGTTTACAACCAAGTATATTACAATCCCATTTCAGGGTAAGAGAATTTTTTTCTTTAGCCTTCTCTTAACTATATCTTTAAAGTATTGCATTAAAATATTCAGTATATATTTATATTATGAATAATTTATAATCTTATTTGCCTTCACAAAGACATTAAATAATTTTTAAAATGTACATTTTTCAATAAATAAAAGTATCGGTGTCTATAGTGTAAGCATTAATAACTTAGCAGCTTCTTACACTTTTAAGGTAAACTTGTAGTTTTAATGGCCTTGCCTCCCGCA
>NW_009200844.1:18964-36981 GCF_000690835.1 Fulmarus glacialis | reverse complement strand
TGCATATATTAAGTGTCGAACTATAGTAAATATGACTATGCATGTTTTTGAGCTGAAACATGAATCTTTTCGGATTAGGGTTTTAGACCCTTGGGTTTATTAAAGAAAAATGTATGAGTTGACTAAAGCTAAGAGGAATATAACTAGATCTGCTTTCAGTCCATTTTCCATGGTTTCTGTATCTCGTAGGAGAAGGTTTGTGAGCAGTTCTGAATTGGATTGACTAAAAGCAGATAGAGGTTCATGATTTGCAGTATTTTTTACTATATTTGTAGGTATTAACTATGGTTATTCTGAGCAAAAATACAACTTTTTTTCATGAAGAATCCTGCATTTAGATGTTTAGCTTTTGGTGTTACAAATTGGTAACTTTGTTTTACATAGTTTGATATAACTGATTTAAGTATTAAATTCTCAGTGCATTTTATGTAATGCCAGGAATAAAATCTACAATACTGTTTTAATACACTCTGATCATACTTATGTCTTAGTATGTAACTACTATAACATGTATGACTTTATAATTACCCATGGCTGTGAAAGATACGGTTATTTTAAATTCTGTTTTCCACAGTGGCTCTTAATAAGAATAGTAAGCTGACAGTGGATACTCTGGATCTGAGAAGGTTTGGCTTGTGGAGAAGTGATGGTGGCTGTTCTTCAACAACGATCATTTTCCTTTGGTTGTCTGTGGATTATGTAGAAAAGATTGAAACCCAATTAGGAAAGTTAGTTATCAGCAAGCCATGTGAGTAATCTTTTTCCTTAAATACAATGAAAAGGTCTAATATATGGCATGTCAATAAAGCGGTTATTTTACAGTTGTGCTTCTGGAATACTGAGGAAAGCCTTTTTAGCTTTTTAAAGATAAGCCAGTCAG
Organism: Fulmarus glacialis; assembly: GCF_000690835.1. Lineage (NCBI taxonomy): Eukaryota > Metazoa > Chordata > Aves > Procellariiformes > Procellariidae > Fulmarus > Fulmarus glacialis. Next base: position 36,101 of record NW_009200844.1, on the reverse strand, counting down.
TTTTGCTTTTCTAAAATGCCTCACTGTACTTGTATTTGGGAAAAAAATCCAAAATAATGTGATTCAAAACCACTGCTACTTAATAAAAAGACCTTGTAACACAGTTCAGTTGTAATCTGTGTGAGGAAGCCTTCTGAAACTAGGCTTGTGTATAAAGTATCTCTCCCTTTAAAATAAATGGGATATTTTAAGTGTCCTTACTCTTGAGTAATGTATGTGCTAGACGAGAGGTTTGGCAGATAAAGGTTGGTTTGTCTTTGACAAGACTGCATTGGCCATTGCATTATTACTGGAGAAAATTTCCTCTAAAGGCTGAATGGGCTATTTAGTCTGTAGGGTCTTATGGACTGGCTCTATTTGTTTTTCTAGCGTGAAGCTCTGTAAAACTGAATATAACTTGTGCTCAAATATTTAGAGTGGCACAGTCACACAAGGTTTTTACATTACCAAAATCATTGCAAAATGACATCTAACGAAATGATGTCAGAGTTGCCTGTGTGAAATTTAACAGTATGTTTACCCTGTACAATCACCACCTGTATGAAGAAAAATTATAAGTAATATTAACTTTACATAAGGAGCACGAGTATTTTGAAGTGAGATACTGAGTGAAATTTTAGCAGTGAGTTACCTTTACGTGATGTAAGTTTATCAAAGTTACTGGTAGCTACTATAGACACAGCTCCCAGTGAAATGAGTGGAATCTGAGTATGAAGCTGTGAGGCACTTTTTAATCTGAGGTTTATTTAGCTTGATTACAGTCTTGTTGTAGGAGAAACCTTCAGGAGTTGTTATTAAATTTCTATGCTTGAATGTTTTATGCCTTTTAAATATGTAGTAATAGAAATATTTTGAAATGTATGTAGAGACTTCCTGAAACAAATCAGTGGTGGTTTTACAGATTGTGGAAATGGTTGCTATGATTCTGCTTTGCCTTCTTAGTGTGTTAATTTTAGAGGAAAATATATCATGCCGGATCTGACAGACCGAGAGGGGTGAGGCTGCTGCAGCTCCATGTCCCCAGGTCCAACCAGTAGCAAGACTGAAGATGTAGTCCCAATAGGTGGAGCACACAGAGCACACACATACACCACATATGTGCATAGGTGGCCACACAGATAATGCAGACACACAGCACTCATACAAGCACAGGCAGCACCAACAGCCTCATCCTGCTCCCCTCTCTGGCTGAGCAGGATGGAGGCCCACTAGTGAGAAAATACATACGTGTGTATATATGCGTGTGTGTATATATATGTATGTATATATATATACACACAAATACGTACAAGGTGGATCCCTCTGTCAGCTGGGCTCAGACACTCAGTCTGCCCAGTTGCTGGCCCTGGGTCCCAGTCTCCCCGGTTGCTGGCACCTGGACATACAAGCCACCGTGGCTGCTGCTAGTTGCTGATATAGACCGTCATGGGCACGCAGGCACACAGCTGGCCAGGACTCCCCTGGTCCCAGTAGCTGACCCCCAGTGCTCTCGTCCTTAGAGATACATAGGCAGTCTCACAGCCAGAGCTGTCCCTTAGGGACCTGCTCACCCCCTGGCTCCCAGGGCACTTCACCTATTCACCTAGTTTGGCTTGATCTTTGCTATCAATCACGTGCGCATTTGCACATGCGCTCACTCCAGTTGCTGCACTCAGACCCCTGTACACACACATCGAATACAGTCCCTCACCCAGGAGAGAGTTAGAAAGGAATTTAATAAGAAGACAGGACAGACTGCGCTGATCCAGACAAACGTACTGACCAGCAAAATATTTAGATGCAACTGGTCCTTTTTATGCCCTTAGCCCTCTATTTTCCCACACTTGTTCCTCCCCAAATCACCTAAATGCCTCCCTTTGCCTGCCTTCTTCCCTGAAACATCCCATAATAACTCCTGTGCAATCCCAAAATGCTCTTCTCCTGCATCCCATCATGTGTGCCGTACACCTCAGCAGCAACTCCCACTCAGGCCAAAAGGTGCTCTGGCATTGACTCATCTTGATGGGTTGCAGGTCTGGACCCTGGGGCTGAGGGTCTCCTGGGAGAGCCCTGGGAAAGGCCCAGACCAGGCGTCCCTTCCTCTCAGTCCTTAATTCGGATTCCTACTGGCCATTGTGCCCCTGTGCTTCTCTGGGCTTGTGGAGGTGGGCCTTTAGTGGGCTGATGGCCCCTGTGATGAACCTGGGAGGGTATTGGGCTCCCCCTCCTGCCATTGTCTCTCTATGCTCCTTTGTGGGTGTGCAGACAAGTTTTTGTCACATAACCTTATAGTTAATACTATCCATTCTCTCCTTTTTCCAGCCAAAGCTAGTGAATTTGTATTTCTTGAAGTGTCCCAACCACTTACAGAATGGGAAGAAGACAGACTGACTGAATTGATTAGAGATGTGAGCAAGAAGAACAGAGCACCAGATCTCCCTGACTTTTTGTCTTTGAAGCAAGCATTACCCTTGTTTAAGGACCTTTCTCCTGAAGAGAGCTCTTTTATGAGTAACAGTAAAGATCTACTAAAGCAATGTATGCCAAAAGAGAATACGTCAGATGCTTATGAGCCTGCAGTTCAGGTTAGCGAGTAGCTATTGCTTGATTCATCACCACCTGTTGGCATTCACATATTCGAGTAAATTTTAGATCAGCAGTTGCAGAAAATAAATTCTTTCCTAATCCATACTCAAAAAAAAAAAACCAGTCATGTTTGTTATTTCTTGCTAACAATGGGACAAGATTTGCAGTAAACTAGATAGACCTCATCAGTAAGTGGCAAATACTAAGCTTTAGGTTGACTCATGGTTGCGTATGCCTAGAACCACAGGGATCTCCTGCCCTTGTGGTGTCTCCAGGGCAGCAAGTTGGGAGTTAATCAAGTAATGAGTGATGGAGCCATTTTTCAGTTGAGCTGGAAGTGAAGGGGTGCAGCACAGGAGGAGCTGTATATCTTGCTCGTTCCAAACACCTCTAGACATTCTTGTGGGGGCTCCACAGCTTGAAATGCTGAATGATTCCTAAGGCTGCTGAGGAGATGGGGCTGTGCAAGTTAATGTGTTAATACACCTCCCTCTGAGGAGTAAATGTCTCAACCCAACGCCAGATCATTGTCACTTCAGAAATTACCTGTGTTTCTCCCCATCAGTGAAAAGCACAGAGACAACAGATCAATCTGGCTATGAAACTGGGAACTTAAAATTGAGCCAGCCAGTTCAGATCTGTATAATTTTTAGGCAAGTTGTTAAGAACTAGATTTTCAAACCTTCCAAGCATACACAGCTCCAAGTAAGACAGTCTGATGCTTGTCTCCATCCTCTCAGGTCCTGTTTCTTCTCCAAAACCAATTCTGCATCTGTTGGCTGAATAATGCTTAAAGAGTTTTAGAGAGAGGTTATGAACAGATGAAGACCTGTCATAATTTTGAAAGGGACATAACTTTTTTTATTGTCTGAGCAGTGGAACATTTGCCTAAATACTGATGTTTACACTTCTGCTCTCCAGCAAGATTCCTTTTCAGTGGTGCAGGGTACTCCTGTGGGCTTCAGGCTTGGTTTTTGTGTGTTCTGTTTTACATATCAAGCTGTGCAATGCTTTTTACTATTATTATTGTTTGGATTTTTTCTGGTAGGAATCAAAACCAAAAGTGGCCAGGCCCAGTTACGCCCTTGCAAGTAAGCAGAATAGTGGTTGTTATTCTATCTCTCTGTCCTCGGCACTGAATGAAGAATGGAAAGAAGTAAGAGAAACAGGAGTAGTTAAGAAGTAAGTATATTTCATATAAATGAGAAGGTGAAAATAAAACAAATGGAATAAACAAATTGCTGGAGTAAAAGCATTCTCTAGTTGATTTGAAAGTGTTGTGTGAAAGATGCTCTAGAAATCTAAAATATCACCAAGTATGAATGTAGTTATTCCTGTTTCCATCGTAATAGTTAACAGACAAATGTGTAATGCAGCGAGATACTATGAGAGTGCTAACATGCCTCAGTTCTATGTGCACTAGCCTGTTAGTCCTCATACTTCTGGTACGGCAAACATTAGTGAAGTAAATTGCTCTTAAGAACTCTTGCCTTTTGCCATCACTGTTTTTACTGACAGTATAGCAGTTGGTTTTGTTTCTGAATGGCAAAAATGCTCAGTTCATGGTTCGAGTTAAGCAATACGGTCGTTAATCTAGAGCTTTTAAAATACATTTTACATACAAACATTAGAAGTAACTTGGGCAGTTTCAAACCACTTACAGTACATATGCTGCATGGTGCGTAAACCCAAGTTTCCTGCTTGGAAATGTAGGAGTCCTTATTGGAGTCTTAATGAATAGAAAATCACTGTTCATTCATACCATTTGAGAATATGTCCCCTAGTATTTCTTCCCATTTTATACAGCCATTCGTCAATTACTTTTGTCAAAAATAGAAAAACAAGATGAAAGTAAAAAATAATCTACTTTTGAAAAGTTTTCTCAAAATTTCAGTGTGCAGTGGGGTGCACATTTCTTTTGTAACACTTAACTATTGCAGGAAGAAATGGTAAAGGACTTTTGAGTTAGTCAACAGTTTTGAGAAATACCACTTTTAACAGGTTTTCTAGAAAATCTTCTACATGTGGAACAGCCATACTAAGAAGAATGTCATGTAAAACACAGTTTGTCACTATTACAACGTGATTTGTGTTTTCTAGTTTAATTGTTTATCCACCCCCACCTGCAAAAGGAGGACTGGGAGTCACAAGAGAAGACCTAGAGTGCTTAGAATATGGAGAGTTTCTCAATGATGTCATCATTGATTTCTATCTTAAGTAAGTAATCACAGCTTTATTTGTACCCCTCTTTCTGGGACCTGATCTGGACTTGAATGTTACTGTAAATGTTGGTCACTAAATACGATGCAGCAATTTTAGAAGTAACAGTATGATGAATTTGTAAGTTGGGCTTTTTTTAAAGCTTTTATGTATTCTCAGCAGTTTAATTTGTTTCAGTTTCATTCTTCTTGTCCCTCTGAAGGGCTGTGATGTAATCCAGGCAGAATAGCTGGGGGAAAAAAGCCTCTTGGCGACCTCACGGAACAGAAAGTGCTGAGCAGTTTTAATCAGGTAGTTGAACAAAGTAGAGGGTCTGTACCAGGTAGTTTATTTACTAAGTTTGCATGAAGTGGAGCATCCTCTGCTATTCTGTGCAAGAGTTCAGGAATTCTTCTGATGCACAGCTCCTGCAGAAAGGAACACAGCTAATACTTCTTGAGGAAGTTGTGCTTGGCTTGCCTGCTTCATGCCTTCCTGCTAAAGTTGCTTGTGAAAGCAAGTTTTCCAGAACCAGCATTGTGGACCACCATTCACTAAAGCTGAGGTTTATTTTCCCTGTGCTGACTTAAACCTAAGCAGAATTCTGGCTCTTTTGAAGGTTGTCTGCAAGAATTCCATTTTCTTGTTATCCAGCATGGCTGCAGTAACTGTGAGCAATAGGAAGCCAGTTAAAACTTCCCACTATCTAGAGGAGTGGGAAAGGAAGCGTGTACCAGAGTGTTTTGATGTGGTTTTACAGCAAAGCCACCTGTATTTTGCTCTAAACTAGAAATAAATCATGCAGCTTGGTCCTCTCAATAGCTGTAGCTTCATCTCACCAGAAAAGGAAGATTTGAATAAAGGAATTAAATGCAGTCATTGCAGAAACCCATCTGCTTTTTAAGTTTTTTAGACTTTCCACATTCTCAGTTTTCATTATGTTGTAAGCTGTGTCATGTATGACTGTGTTGTCCAAGTCATCAGGTGAAGCTGGAGGCACCTTGTGTAGGATGGCTGCAATTATGAGAGATTTGGCCTCCTAGGATGACAGAATAAACACTTAAGCTGATGTTTATAGTAAAATGATCAACAGTAAAATCATTCAGAATGAGTACCTGTAGAATATTTGTCTTAACTTTCACATGCATAACCTGTAGAAGTAAAATGGACAATTTATAGTACTGAACTGTTCTATGCTTTTTGTATATGCAGAAGTATAACACTCCATAGGTTTATACTTGGTTAGGATTTCAAGCCTGTCTTCACTGCAAGAAACCTAACTCTAAAAATAAATTCAGAAGCATTAATACTGGAGCACAAATCTGAGATAAAAAATAACTGCATTCTTAGTAGTTACTTGGCTGTTACATACTCTGATGATGTCCACCCATGTGCATATTGAAAATAGAGTAGAGAGGAAAGTTTGGCATGATTAGCGGCTGTGAAGGCAACTGATAGTAAGCATAACCTGAGTATGATAAGTCATTAAAATAATTGTCCTTGTTTTTTATCAGTAGTGGTACTTTCTAGAAAAGGAATTTAATAATTTCCTTCTTTTTTTCTTTGGTAGATACCTGTTGTTGGAGAAGGCACCAAAACATCTTGCTGATCGTACACACATTTTTAGCAGTTTCTTCTATAAGTGCCTGACCAGGACAGAAAAAAACTCTGAGGGGGATCTCAAAGTTTCGTAAGTTCATTTTAGATGCCATTATGACCAGAAATAAGCTGTCTGTTGATTTCACTTGGAAGTTCTGCAGATCATCTCCTAATTAGCACATAAAACAGTAATCAGTGTTCTCCAAAGGATTAGTGGCTAAATGTTGTAACTCACAATTTAAGCATACCGGTGTTTTTCATTAATATCTACATGTGATTCATACTGAATATGAATGAAAATGTTACCACCTTTCTCCAACTTTATCTGAATCTTTACTTCAGACAATTATTTATGTATTTTGATCTTTTTATTATAAACTCCAGAGTTTTGCAAGGTATGCATCATTTTAAGAAATTGCACTTCTAAAAATATTTTTAGATTTGCCACATATTTCATTTTACATATTGGTAATAAATTATTGTCCAAATTTTTAGTAAGAAAATTTTCTTACACACCAAGTTTACACATTTGTTTTTTAGCACTTAAGCACACTGGAATTGGTATCATTAAGAGCTCAGGAACCGTGTATCACTTTGTGTTTCCAGCTAAGACTGTATAAAGGTAGGACCATCCCTAGCACACTTTCCGTTCCTTCTCAACACTGATGTTTGAGAGTGGAGCTTGCCCTGCCACTTCACTTACAATGATGATCTGCCAGCAACTTTCATTCTGTTTTCATCATTCAGCTTATCAAAGTTTTTTTCTGTTTCTCTGAAGTGATTTTTCTCCTGTTATCCATAAAGTCCCCAGGTTTTTCATTCTACTGGCAAACAAGGCCACCTGCACAAAGAGATGCACCATCTTGTTTGTGTTACAGTCACTGCTGGGTGAAAGCTATGTTAGAAGGAAAAAAATGCAACTTCTGTAATATTTTCAAAGATGTCTCAAAAATTCAAGGAACTGTGCTTGAGAGAATGTCTTCCATCATTTTATTGTCTTCTGACCCTGAATGTTCTGAGGTGGAGACAAAATTATCCATGTTAAGAATGCTGTTGTGCCTTGATCCTGATTCCTTTTACAAGGCTGGACTGTCCATAACCTTCTTGAGGAGCTAGAATGGCACTCTTCATTCACCATATTTCAAGGACTGTAGCTGCTCCGCATCAGGAGATAGCTTTGGAAATTCTAGGTTTGTGTTTAGGCTTAAATACTTACCTGCACTTCCAGGTAGTTTGGGTTTTGTTTGTTTGTTTCTGTGGTGTTTTTTGGATAAATGGATAGTGGAAAATTGGGCTCTGTACTGTTGTAAATGAAATTAATCTCAACAGATGTAATTACTTAACTTACAGACCCTTTGCTTCTTTTTCTTCACACTGCTTAGGCAATAGATTGAGAAAGCTCCTTCTATTGGTGCTTTCCCAGGCTGCAAACATGCCTTCCCCTTTTAAGTACCCAGTGCTTCTAGAGTCGTGTAGTAGAGGAAGTTTGCAGCAAGTCTTCACTTAATGCTGGCCTATGCAGAGTCCCACAGCAGCTTGTTTTTCCATTCCTCACTCCTTTTCTCCTGTTCCTCCTACACTGAAGTTACGTTTCTTGATCACAGATCAGGATGGAATCAGAGTGGTAATAGGGATGTCTCCTGAGTGGAGTGGATTTTGCTTTCAGATCATACTGGAGCGAAGTTCTATGAACCGTTGGTTTCTATTTCAACTTGTGCAAACTAAGAAAGTTGAAAATCTAAATTTAAGTTTCTTCTTAAATTTTTCTTTTTCTCCTAGTATCCTGTCCTCATGCTTTATGTCTATAGGACTGGAAATGAAATGTGCTCCAGCATTTAAAGTTCAGGACTGGAGGGAATCTGTTTCAGTTCTGGCTTTGCTACAGGTGTGTTGCATGACCTTATGCCAGGCATTTAGCTTTTTCCTTCAAAAGATAAGGTTGTTTAGACAGGCCTTCGAAAGTGGTATTGTGAAGTTTAAGTCATAGATGTTTGTAAATTTCTACAGATCTGTTTTTACACTGGCTGGTGTTTAGATGAGATTTTTGCATTTAGTGTAGTAAATAATAATTACTGAATAAATAAGTGCAAGAAATCCTTTCAAATCTATGGATGATTTTTTCCAGAAGAGTTTAAGATGGTTCGGAAATGGCTTGTTAGTCACTTGGGCTTAATGGTGTGCTGATTTATTTTTTTCTCTGTCAGGGAAATTTCAAGAGTAAATGAAAAACTCATTGAGTATTGGGAAGATGTAGGAGTACTAATCCCTATACCTTGCTTTAACTAAAAAGAACAAATCCAAACAACAATTGTCATTTGGTTTCTGCAGAGCAGCACAGAGAAGACACAGAAGAGTAAGAACGTGGACTCGTCATATAAACATCTTCAGTAAAGATTATATCTTTGTGCCTGTGAATGAGGAGTAAGTCTATGTGTTTTAGACACTTTTTCTGATATTTAAAGATTTAAATATTTGAATGTTGTGGTAACAGAAAAATTTATGACTGTAAGCTTGGATCATTGGAAATGAACACATTAGATTTTGAAGAAGTAGCAGGTGTGAAATGAGTAATTTTGAAGTCTCTTCAAAAGTTAAACTTTTTATTTAGTTGTCTTCAGTAAACTTTACATCTCTTTTTTTTTTTTTTGTTTCATTGAAAATTTCTTGTATGTATTTTTCAAAATAATTTGTGTGTCATTATGATCATTCCTGTGCACTTAAGCAATATTTCTATAAAGAAATCACAGAAACTCATAGTGTTAATGGATCAGGAGTAGTACTTCCGTGGTCTGTGACTTGGCCTGGTTGAATAACTGACCTGCACATGGAAACTCCAGTAAAACTGAATAGTTATTGAGTGTTACATATGCAAAACAGCTGCAGAAAGAGATAAGGCTAGAGGCATGCCATACCCTCAGCTATATTCAAAACTGGGATCACCATCACAGATTATTTATTATTTTATTACTTTTTTTTTGTTTTTTTTACAGTGTGGGATGGGTGGTGAGACACTGATAAATTGCTGTGGTGGGTTTGTTGGGTTTTTTTTAAAGGAATTGATACTTATTTTTGCTGTTATGCCACAATGTGAAGTAAAAAAATGAGTGAGAGGATTAGTATGAAATGCCATGAAGGAACATGGCAGCAATGGTTGTGTGTCACAGAACAGTTGTCCATGAGCTCTCGATGTTATAAAAACTTTTCCTATCCTTTTCAGAACCAAATGTTACACAGTTTTGACGTTTTTTCCCCCCCTCTCCCCACTGCTGGGCAGGTCTCATTGGTACATTGCAGTTATCTGTTTTCCTTGGTTAGAAGAAGATGTGTATGAGGAGTGTCCCCATCAGAATTCATTATATCACCAGCCTCAACAGTCTCCACTTCAGTCAGAGAGTGAGAACACTAGAACTGGTTCAGTGTTGGCCTTTCCTGGTAACTGCAAGGATGAAGAAGAAATGGATGCTAACAGATGTTTATTCTCAAAAGGTAGGTAATCTAGAAAAAAATTACATCAAGCCATACACAGTTCTAAAAGTGTTCTTAATCCTTAAAGGAGAGATATGATGTCTTAAAAAGTATCTTTCACACCAAGATTGATGTAATATGTTTTTGTATTACCATGCATAGCAAGGACTGCACTGCATTCTTGTTATCCGCAACTCTGGAAAATACTGGAAGGGACATGTAAAATCAGTGGCTCAGATCCCACTATGAGTGGAAAGTTCTTAGATTTCAGTAAGAATTTTATCAGGAAGGCAGGCCCTCAGTAACTCTGCTATTTGAACATTCAGAAGGGAAGCAAAATTATTTTATACTTTAGTATCGTATTTTGAATACTAATAATCATGAATTTGAAAATGAAAATATTTCAGTTAGGAAATATTTTCTTAAGACTTTTTAATTTGTCTTTTGTACTAGGTGGCAATGAAATTGCTGCTTCTGCTTCAGTCCTGGATTCAGGTATTTCTAAAGTAAGTGCCTTTTTGTACTGACAGAGGAAACATGTATTACTGTGTTTCTGAAGGCTCCGAGACTTGACCAAGTGATTTTGCATCATCTTTTTTTGCAGCAGCTGTTGATACTTGTGTGGCCTGCAGCATGTGCAAGGCACTTTGAATTAGCCTAAAGTCCTCCTTTGCCTACCTATGTTGCCTATGCTATGCTTTTGTGTGTTTTTAAAATTATTTATCCGTTTCTCCCTTTCTGAAATGGGAGCCTCTTCGGCTTTACCTTTAAATCTATGAAGACATTTAGGTTTATAATTGTTGTAGTTTTTTTAAGTATTTTTATTTTTTCTTCTCCCAGATCTCCCTAGGTAATTCCAAAAGGCAGATTTGTAAAAGGTACGTTTGTGTTTTCATACTAATATTGTATCATTAAATTATATTAAGAAATTCTGCAGTCATTCAGTTATTTGTCATAAAGTCACAGCTGTAGGAACTTGTCCATTTTTTCCGTGTTTGTTCAGATATTGATGCTCTTAAGCTGTATGCAGACAAAATATTTGCTTCAGTAGTGTTGGTAATGAAAGACTACAATGATTTGTTTGTTTGGTTTTGTTCTGTGCAGGCCTTGTATACTCATCTTAGATTCTTTGAAAGCTGGTTCTGTGCAGAAAACACTTCAGGTTTTGAGAGAGTAAGTAACTACAGTTTCTATTTATTAGAAAGATGCTGCTGGTCATATTTCCATTTTCAAAATACTCTTCTCTATAAAGGTGTACATTTCTAATGCTAAAGGAAAATACATAAAGAGCCATAACAAAGAAGATTGTAAGAGCAATACAGAGGCTTGTGTGAAAAGCCTGTCTTTGTTCTGCAGCCCAGATACAATGCAAAAATTGTGAAGTGAATAGTCTTTTTAAAATTGGAAAAAAAAATATTAGAAGTAGAGAGGGGTTGGGGTTTTTTTTAATCCCCTCCATTTCAGTAATGGAGGGTGTTTTTAAGGGTAGAAAAACAGATTCTTTAAAATGAATACTTCGAAATTTAAATGATTAATTTTCCAAAGGGCTGATCTTCATTTTTTTGATGGAGCTTACAGAATTATAGTGTTAAATCAACTTCTATCTATGTGCAGAAAAGTAGAAACTAGACTGAAGCTGCCTAAAAGCTTGATGTGTCAGTATAGTTATATCGGAATGGTATTATTTGTTTTGAAAAGTGAGAGTAAAAATATATTCAGTCTTTTATGTGATAAGTATGTAAGTATTGGAAGAACGTCTTCAAACTTTCAGTACTTTTACATGCTCGTAATGACTTTAACATCTATCAACAACTTTTTAAGAAGTTGCTAATATTAAATATTTGAAGCTAAACAGAATTGTTCTTTTTGTTCTCTGTTGTATCCAGTTCACTGAAAGGAACAAAAATCTGTAAACCAAATAGTACCTCCTCCTTGTAAAAGTAAATTCTTCAAAATACTATGTGAGTGTTAGATGACAATCAGAAATTTTTGTGAAACCCTCTTTTCCCTAGATAGAGAGGCCTCCTCACCATGTGTGTTTTGGGAGGAAGAATGAAATAGCAATTTTTTTTTTTTTCCTCCTTTAATCTCTGCGGGATGTATTAACTTAGTGCTCTACGCTTTGAGCTACTCTGAAATTCAGAGAGGGTGGTTTCCTGGAGTTCAGAGAGATGTCATGAAAAGTCAGAAAACAAAGAGGTGATTTATGGAGTTGTGAGATCAGGGAAGTTTGGGCAGCAGACCTCTTATTCCTTTAATTTGCGGTTACACCCTGAAAGCAGAAGTTTAAGGAAACTGATGCAGGGGTTCTGTGACCTCTTCTTTCCTTGAGTTGATTTTTGTTGTATTTTGGGCAGTGGTCAGGCTCAAACAAATTAATTTTAAAGTCTACAGTCACAGGTTCTTGCAGTTTCTAGGGAATGTGCTTCACTGAACTGTCTTCATCTTTGAATTGTTTCATGTTTGCCTTCTTTTCACAGTTGCCATTTTCCCCAAAAGTGTTTTGGGTGGTTTATATGTATTTTTATTCTCAGAGTTGAAAGGGTTTGAGGCTTTTAGAAATCAAACACAAGGTCTGACTTAATGTATATATTTTTTATTCCCTAAAGTCAGATTTTCACAAGCCCTGAGCTTTTGCAACAATGACTAAAGTCAGCAGAAAAGTGTAGGTAACTGTTGCCTTTGAAAATCAGACCCTTATGCTTTCAATCCCATCTTCAAAATCAGTGTCCAGCCCAGAATGTGGGGTCAGTGAGTTGCTACTGAAGCAGAAGAACAATAGAAAAGCCTGATAACAAATCATAATCATTAATGTAATCAATAATAACAAGTCATAATCATTAAAGAAGTAATCCCTTAAGGTTTTTAACAAGTCTTTATATACCTCGTACAGTAGTAGGTTGCAAGGGTTATGTTGGTGCAATTGTGACTGAAGTTGTTTGTAAGGTGAATTCTAAGGTTTTTTTAATGATTTGCTTAGGTTAGAAAACCACTGCTGGCCTCTTAGGATAAACCCAGGAAAAATCTGTGTGATAGCCAGGAAAGATTACTTGAGTTCTTCCTTTAGTTAAGGTTTAAAAATGTCCTGGTATCCTAATAGCTTGAAGAAACTCGGCACAAATAATTTTGTTTTTAAATAACGTCATGCGTCTTTCTGTTTTGTATATTGCATGTTATGTGGTAGAGATGCCTCTGAGTGTGGTAGAATATTGCATAGTGGAAATTGTGTTGTTCCTTATATGATTTCTTTGACAGATTCTGTGAAAGAAATTGGTTAAAGCTATTTTAGCTTTTTGGCCAGCTCCAGAACGATATTGAGTAGTATCCCAAAATGCGTTGAGCTTGGGAGTTATTTCTCAAGTATTTAATTGTTTGCTTTCTTTTGTAGGTACCTTGAAGTGGAATGGGAAGCTAAACGAAAAACACATCGAGAATTCAATAAATCAACTATGATTGACCTGTGTCCCAGAGTGCCTAAACAAGATAACAGCAGTGATTGTGGGGTCTATTTGTTGCAATATGTGGAAAGCTTCTTCCAGGTACAAATGGAAACTACCTTCCCCTTTCCCCAAAATCACCTTAAACCCAAAAAAACTATTTCTGAGGGAAATAGCCAGGCAGAAAAGCCTGTGATGCTCAGCCTCAGAAGTGTCAAAGCCATTTGAGGAAGAGGAGATAAAACCCATTCTTCAAGAAGTGGCAGGGATCTCTGTATCTGGAGCACAGTTAGTTTCTCATCTGTGTTTGTTGGCAAACATTTCTTACCTTGTAGTTTAATGTTGCTTTTACATTGACACATTCAATATCCCTAACTATTTGGGTGTATTTGGAGTCAGTTTACACATTTCTGGCCTACAGATGTTGCAAAGGCATCTTTTCTGTGCATCTCTTCTTGTAGCCTCTAAAACTTTGGTCAGCTTGTGCATTGTCCTTTGAGTGGCTCTGCAGGCAGCAGCTTCTGTGGAGAAAGGGAGCGGGGAATCCTTAAAAGCGAATGCGCAGAGCTAAGGGAGCCTCTCTTTCCTGTTCAGCGCATTTTTTTTAGTATCTGCAGATGCTGGGCTTCAGGCACTGTCTGTTAGGGTGTCCCCAACTCTTCCTCCCCCTGATCAGTGCACTGCCGTCTTGCTCTGTCCTTTGAATGGCTCTTCTTGTTTAATGCTTATACATGTGGTCCATGTTCTCTCTGAGAGAGAGAGAAAGCATGGAAAGCTTTTTTTGTGCCTGGAAAGCCTTGTGTGGGGCCTTGGCCAGTGGACAGATTTTTCTTGTAGTAGAACAGATTGCCATTCCAAAGCGCCTGTACACTAATGCACACAGCGTGGGGAATAAATGTCAGGAATTAGACATCTGTGTGCAGTTGCAGGGCTATGATCATGTTGAGATCACAGGGACAGATGGTGGTGGGATAGCTTACGTGACTGGAGTGCTGTGATGGATGGATACAGTCTCGTTAGGAAGGACAGGCTGGGAAGATGAGGAGGTAGAGTTGCCCTTTATGTGAGAGAACAGCTGGAATGCATGGAGCTCTGCCTAGGGTTGGATGAGGAGCCAACTGAGAGCTTATGGGTAGTGATTAAAGAGCAGACTAATATGGGTGACATAGTAGTGGGCATCTGCTGTAGGCCACCTGATCAGGAAGAACAAGTGGATGAGGTCTTCTACAGACAGCTAGAATCAACCTCACATTCGCAGGCCCTGGTCCCTGTGGGGGACTTTAACCACCCTGACATCTGCTGGCGGGACAACACAGAAGGACATAAGCAATCCAGGAGGTTCCTGGAGAGCATTGATGACAGTTTCCTGACCCTAAGTGATAGAGGAGCCAATGAGGAGAGGTGCTCTGCTGGACTGCATACTCACAAGCAAGGAAGGTCTGGTTGGGGATGTAAAGGTCAAAGGCAGCCTTGGCTGCAGTGACCATAAGATGGTGGAGTTCAGGATCATGAGAGGAAGGAACAGGGCAAAAAGCAAGATCACAAGCCTGGACTTTGGCCTCTTCAGGGAACTGCTTGGAAGAGTTCCATGGGATAAGGCCCTGAAAGGAAGAGGGGTCCAGGAAGACTGGTTGGTATTCAAGGAACATCACCTCCAAGCTAAAGAACAATTCATCCAAACAAGCAGGAAGTCAAGCAAAGATGCCAGGAGGCCTGCATGGATGGAGGAGCAGCTCCTGGCAAAACATGAAGAGGAAGTATACAGAAGACAGAAGCAGGGACAAGTAACCTGGGAGGAATATAGCGATACTGTCCAAGCATGCAGAGATGTAATTTGGAAAGCCAAATCCAACTGGAGTTTAATCTGGTGAGGGATGTCAAAGGCAACAAGAAGGGCTTCTGTAATTATATAAGCAGCAAAAGGAAGAGTAGGGAAGATGTGGACTGACTGCTGAATGGGGCAGAGGCGCTGGTGACACAGGACATGGAAAAGGCTGAGCTTCTGAATGCCTTCTTCATCTCACTCTTTACTAGCAAGACTGGCTTTCAGCAATCCCAGTCCCTAGAGACTGGGGAAAAGACTGGAGCAAGGAAGACATACCCCTGGTGGAAGAGGATCAGGATAAGGAATACTTAAATGGACATTCGTAAGTCTGTGGGCCCTAGTGGGATGCTCCCATGAGTGCTGAGGGAGCTGGCTGATATCGTTGTGAGACCACTCTTGATAATCTTTGAACAGTCGTGGCAGTCGGGAGAGGGACTGGAGGAAAGCAAATGTCGCTCCTATCTTCAAAAAAGGCAGGAAGGAGGACCTGGGGAGTGACAGGCTGGTCAGATCCCTGGGGGCGTGATGGAGCAACTAATCCTGGAAACCGTTTCCAGACCTGTGAAGGACAGAAGGGGATTGAGAGTAGTCAGCATGGATTCGCAGAGACAGGGGGGAGTCATGCTTGACCAACCTGATAACCTTCTATGATGAAATGACTGGCTTGGTAGATGAGGGGAGAGCAGTGGATATTGCCTACCTGGACTTCAGCGAGGCCTTTGACACTGTCTCCCGTAAGATCCTCATAGAGAAGCTGATGGAGTATGGGCTGGACGAGCAGCCAGTGAGTTGGATTGAAAACTGGCAGACTGGGTGGGTCCCGAGAGTGGTGATCAGTGGCAGGCAGTCTAGTTGGAGGCCAGTAACTAGCAGTGTGCCCCAGGAGTCAATATTGGGTCCAGTCCTGTTTAACATCTTCATTAATGATCTGGATGTTGGGACAGAGTGCACCCTGAGCAACTTCACAGATGACACAAAACTCTGAGGAGTGGCTGATAACACCAGAGGGTCGTGCTGCCATCCAGAGGGACCTCGAGACGTGGAGAATGTGCTGACAGGAACATCATGAAGTTAAACAAGAAGTGTAGAGTCCTGCGCTCAGGGAGTAACAACCTCAGGCACCAATATATGCTGGGGGTCACCCAGCTCGAAAGAAACTTTGCTGAAAAGGACCTCAGGGTCTTGGTGGACACCAAGTTGAACATGTGCGAGCAGCGTGTCTTTGCAGCGAAGAAGGACAGCAGTATCCTGGTCTATGTTAGGAGGAATGTTGCCAGCAGTTCGAGGGAGGTGATCCTTCCCCTCTCCTCAGTCCTGTGTCCAGTTCTGGTCTCCCAAGTACATGAGAGAGATGGTGCTATTGGAACAAGTCCAGCAAAGGGTCACAAAGATGGTTAAGGTACTGGAGCATCTCTCCTGTGAGGAAAGGTTGAGAGAGCTGGGACTCTCAGAGAAGTCTCAGGGGGGATCCTATAAATGTGTTCAAATATCTGAAGGGAGGGTGCAAAATGGACAGAGCCCTCTCTTTTCAGTGGTGCCCAGTGACAAGACAAGAGGCAATGAATGCAAACTGAAACACAGGAGGTTCTCTCTGAACATAAGGAAATGCTTTTTTTTACTGTGAGTGTGACCAAGTGCTGGTACAGGTTGCCCACAGAGGTTGTGGAGTGTCCCTCCTTGGAGATATTCAGAAGCTGTCTGGACATGGTCCTGGCAGCTTGGAGATATGGCCCTGCTTGAGCAGGGGGCTTGGACCAGATGACCTCTGGTTCCTTCAATCCTCAGCCATTCTGTGATTCTGTGATAGAAGAGTTGAGCTCTTGTGTAAGTGGAAAATGAAATTCTTTACCAGTGCTTTTGAACTGCCTGTTCTCTAACAGTGGGGTCATGTTCTGCTTGCAGAAGCAAGGCCAGGACAAGGTGGTTGTAATTTGTGCTAAACATACCAGGGCTCTGCAAATCATGATGTGTTTTCGCTTTGCTTTTTCAATTTATCATATACTCCTCTGTTCAAAGGAAGGAAAAGGTGGAATATAAGCACTGCAAA
>NW_009200844.1:0-18954 GCF_000690835.1 Fulmarus glacialis | reverse complement strand
AGGAAAAAAAATTGGCAAATCAGATGTGGTGTTTTGGTCTTACTGCCAAAGCTGCCAGCATCTCTCAGCCATTTCAATTTGCTGTCCTCTTTTGTTGCAGACAAGAGTTCCCCCCCCGCCATGTCCTGCTAAAATTGCTACCAGTGTTCTCACTTCTTTGTTGTGTTCTATCAGGCAGACCGACTCATGACAGAAAAACACATGCCTGAGGCAACAAAACCTCATCATGCTTAACTGCTGTATGCTTGATCCTTCCCCATAGTGTTGATTGTACATGTGTGTGTGTGACCAAGGTGCATCTGTCCCTTGTTAGATATCAAGAATATGTCTAATTGTATCTTAGTACATGGAATCTGCTGTGAATATGTGCTTATACTGCTGTATCTTTAAGAGAAGTGGTGATAACCTGTTTGGTGTTTACCATGAGTAGCTTGTGGTAAGGGTATGTATATATGTGATTACCATGGAGGAACTGGAATTTGACTTTGAAGCCTGTCAGTGTCTCATGGAAACTTGTTTGTGCCTCCTTGGTCTCAGCAGTAATGGAAGAGTTTGAAATTCTTTTTGGAGGTTGCTTTAGGAAATTCATGCTGTAAATATTCCTTTTTCTGTTACCAGAATCCCATAGTTAACTTTGAACAGCCACTGCATCTGGAGAATTGGTTCCCTCGTCAGCTGATCAGAAGCAAAAGAGAAGAAATTCGAGACCTGATCTTGCAACTGCACTTTCAACAGCATAGTGGCAGCAGCAGCTAATAAATCTAATAAGCCAGACATGGCAAAGAACATTGCTGTACAAAGTAACTGGAACTCTGCTAAGCAGCATTTGGGCTCTTTTTGCCTTGCAAAGAAGACAAAAAAAAAAAAACAAAACCCACCACAAGAAGTATTTTGTTTGTTCAGTGTATTTATTTAAAGAATTTTTTTTCATTTGGGTTGTGTAGTCATAGAATGCAGTTGGGGGGGGGAAGGAGAAGGTTGTAGATAAAAGTGTAAATATGTAAGTTAAAGCTAATATATATGGATTGCTAATTGATTCTTTACTTGGAATATGAAAGCTGCGTATAGGCGTGTACCACAAGGATCTAAAAATATTTTCATCTTTTGGAGCCTGTTCTTTACAAGAAGAAACATGGATGATCATGTAGGTGTCAGGCCTGAAGACAGGATTTTGACCCTATACTGTGTCCCTTTTGATTTTGCAGCTCATACAGATAGAATGAATACTGTGTATTGTTTTAATTTGAGGATCCAGTATTGACTCTGTTTAGAGATGTATTTTTTGTTTTGTTTCTGATTATATACAGAAGTAGTCTGCATGTGTCAGAAAATTCTGCCAGGTTTTGAGGCTGTTGAGTTGATTTTTTTAATTTTTATTTTTCTCCCTCCCTAGCATTTTCATTATAAAAATTTATTTCCATGAGTGGAAGACATTTGCTTCATAGTGACTGTTGAAATCTTTTAAAAGTCAAGAGTGGATTTTTTTAAAGTATTTTTTTATGAATTTTTTTTCGTAGCAAGATTTTAGAAGAAATCTTGCTCTCAAAGTACATGCCGATATAATACATGTAGGCAGTAGATTTTTAATCCTATTCGCCTTATTTTTGGAAGTTATACCTGCACATCTTATGGCATCACTTGCATTAGAAAGGCAAGCAGGTTGTGCCTCAACAACCTCAAAAGTTTGAGGTGTTTTACTGAAAAATAAGGCCATTTTCATTCAAAAAGGTCATTATGTTGTATATAATGTCTTTAGGATATGTAATTTACATATAAGACAAACAGGATTTATACTTTGCTCAGGAGAATTGAGTAAAGATGCCCATATATTTGAGTGTTTGAACTCGGACTTGATTTGATAAGCTAGCACAAGTTTATCGTTGTCTTAATACATATTTATGTAGTTTTTCCTCAAACAGTGATCACATAAAACTTCAATAACATTTTGACATGTGCACACTTTTTTCTGTAGTTACTGCACAATAGAAGGTGACTGTTTTAAGAGGATGTTTTCTCCTGTTCCCCACTCTAAGTAAACTTAAGTGTCATTGCACCCTTCAGAAGGACCGTGTGCCAGATAACTACCAAAACCACCTGTGTCATAAATGTATCTTCAGAGCTCTTAAACCTGGAAGAAGCTAGAGAGTTAAAATAAAAATTGAGGGCAACCCAAAGATGTGAACATTTTTACGGCATTGCAGAATTCTCAGGGCCCCTTCCCTCAAGACAACTCTGAAACCTAGCATTTGGAAAATCCAGTTATTACTTCAGGTTCTGTACAGTCATCCAAAAAAATCCCCCACCATTGTTTCTCAAACCAGGAAGCATTCTTTCTGGAGAAGAGAGGCAATTTTAAAACAAAATAATTTGCTGAGCACAGTTAGCTTCTGTATAGCTGTGAGCAGCCTAGTGCAATTACTGTGTGGTTTTTGTCTTTGTTTTTACTTTAATTCTGTAGTTTGTCACGACCCCCCCCACCATCTGTCCTGCTCATCCCAGAGGTTCTGTGGCTTTCATCACCTAAATCACAACATCAGCATTACTTACAGGGATAATCTGTGTATTTATTGTAAGACAGATGAAAGATAAAATGCAGGAATGTGTGCCCTTTCTCTACACCTTTTTAATTGATGCATATTTTCAATGTTCCCTTATGACAAATAGCTTGGGCTTTTTGTTATGGTAAAGTTAGTTTTATCATGAAGTAATTTGTTCTTTTTTAGATTGACTGGTTTATAGATATTTAAAAGCAAAAGTAATGTATAAACTTTTCTAAGTTGGTTTTATAACATTAAAGGATTGCCTTTGTAGATTTGTTAGATACGTGCTATGAGAATGCCAATACATTTGATATTAAAATTATCTCCAGAAGTTGCTGAATGTGATTGTTATCATTCTTTTCCCAGCTGCCACAAATAGCCAGTGAGCTAAGCATAAGATAGGCCATCTTACTTCTTTTAAGGTATATACATAGTATGTGTATCTTAACCCAATTTGTTTCAAAGTGGTTATTTGTTCTCCAGTCCTTATAAAGGCATGCAGCTAGTTCACAGCTTCTTGTGGCAAGCAAGGCTGTTTTTGATTCAAGAGCCTTACAGTTGTTTTCTGTAGTTAGGCCAACAGTCTTGACAGCCTGAATGGCTAGCCTGAGAAATTCCTGGGTCCACCAGCTGCAACCCACCTCATTCCAGCCATTTGCATTTCACATATATGTGGTGAATGCTAGGAAGTGTCTGTGGAAAACGTTACACTCCAGGTACCTTCGTGCTTCCTTTTTACCTGCTAGAATTCCCCAAAGATAACTTTTAGCATATATAAGGCACCAGACTGACTCGGGGACCTTTTTGCACATCTCCTGCATCTCCATTTGCCTGTATTAATCCCTGTTAATGGTGGAGTAGTGTGATACTTCAAAGCAAACCAATCTTTGTAAGGCTCTTTACCCTACACTGTGTAATTTTGGTTTCAAGGCAATGAATTGTACTCAAAGTGTTAAGTGTAGCTATCAGTTTCTTTAAAAGAAAGTGCTACATTCTGGCTGTGTGGGACCAGAAGCTGGCTTCCATGAAGAAATCTGAGTCATGAAGATCCGTTTAAGCTACTATTGGCAAGCATGACACAAGAAACGAGGTGGAAGAGAAGTAACTTGTAGGAAGTAAATCTTCTAAGAAAAACAAAAAACCCCTAGTTTTCATCAAGAACTGGAGAAGTGAACCATGAAACTGCAAGTTTTTTACTTGCAGGTTTTTTTTACTTTTTTAAAAGTATCTGTGGACTGCTGTGGTTTTCCTCTGGCATTGCAGGCATAGATTCGTTGCTGTCCATCTGTCCTTTCTGGGAGTCACCTCCTAGAATTTGACCCTGAAATGAGCTTGCAGTACTCAGTAAGTACTACACCTTACAAAATAATAAAGACTTAAAAGCCACAGTAGTAACACTTTTATCTTGATTATGACAGGGGAGCAGAATATTGCTTCTGGCAACCCCCCAAAAAAAAGACTCTGGTTTCTAGATGGAAAAGCAGGAATTGTAAAATGAGACCTGAAAGGTCTCAGGATTTAAAATGTTTCCATTAATGGTCGAATAAAACCAAGACCAACAGCAATAATTCTGTCCAACCAAATTGAAGTTGGAAACACTGTTCAAAGATGAAGCACAGGCACTGGGATCATCTTTGACTGTTGAGCAAGGTAAAAGATACTTACCTGATCAACAGTTCAGAAAAGGGGAATGCTGAGAATAGGCTTACAAGGACAGAGTAGATAATGAAGTGTTAATCAATTTGATTGACCTCACTTCCTGATTTTTCTGCTCCAAATACTTTACAATACTATGTGATGGAAGAGGTGGCAGTATGACAGGCTACGGCAGGCTGAATTTGCTCAGCTGGAAGGCTAAACCGCCTCAGACCTTATTCCTGGGAGACAGTTCACCAGGGAACTCTCCAGGAGCACAAGCAAAAAGTGGTAATGGTGAAACGCTTGGCAACAGCAACCACAGAAACTGAACAAGCGAAAAGGTTTAATCTAAGCTAATTTTCACAGCTAAACTGATTGGGAATTTTGTTGGCGAGTCCTGTCAAATGCCATAAATTCAGTTGCTGTAGTCCATTCACAGGAGACAATTTATAATCTCTGTATTAACCCCTGTGAGCTTGGAGATAGGGAGTGTCTGCCATCATATGGCTCTTCATTAGAGGCATTTTCATTAAGGTATACCTTTATTTTGTATTATTTAGCTACAGATGAGTGGATTTAGCTTTTTGAATAAATTGCATTTGAAAACAATGAAATTATTTAGAACAGTGTATGTGTGCTGTAGCAGAATTTCAGTGACCATCACTTTGTAGAGAACTATAATTCAGCTTAATTCACATCTGCTATATGAAAGTGCATGTCTTGTCTTTTCAGAAATAGAAATTGTCAGAAAATTGTCTTTTTATTTTTGGAGGTAACTGATGTGACCTTGGCATGTACATCACTAGGATTATATATATATAGGATTATATACTTCCCTTTTTTTCCCTAGCAAGAACGTACTTTTCCTAAGTACTTTTGAACACATACAATTTGGCTGCTGGAAGTGAAGAATTATGCATCTTCTGATGCAAAGTACTACTGTAAAGGCTTTAGTCAAATCAAGGGAGGAGTTAATTTTCTGAGGTTATTTTTGAAAACTATTGCAACAGTTGTTTTGCTTGTTTTAAGGAACTTTGAATGATGATTGTGCTTTTAGTTGTGCATTTTGTTATCGTAAGTGTAGGAGACTTTCAGCTGTTGCAAATCTAAATTTCAGTGCTGAAATCAGTGTTGAATTTAAAATTGATAGCTTGAACTAATATTAATGAAATGGAATTTCAATGTTTAAAATATTTTATCACACAGAAGCTGACACAGCCATACCATAGAAAACAAATTTTGACTGAGATATAAAGCAGGTAGTTTTTATAGTATTCATATTCTGAGTGCCTTTGAGTACTTTGCTGATGAAAAAAACCAGCAATGCCGTAAATCTGAAGACTCTCCAGGAAAACTTTTAATTTGGTTTCGTACTCTTACTGAAGCATGTGTATTCTGAGAATTTTCTCTAGAAGAATTAGTTGTCATGCATTCTTGAGATAAGTTAGCCTTTGCCTTTATAAGCCTGTATAGTATTTCTAATCTTGATTCAGTTGCATTTTTGCAAGGTAATGCAAGCAAAAGCATTCATGACATTGAAAGCACCAGTCTCTGCAGAGGATTAAAAAAAAGGCTGGTCTGTGTTGTTGAATCCAGGATTGTAATAGAGGTACCCAAGCTAGCCTCAAAAGTGCTCTGTCTACCTAGTGATGCTGAATAGGACTTCGAAACAGTTTATGAGCACCAGTGCAGTTGTTCCTGTGCCTTGTATCATCAGGACCGTTCAATTTACAGCTCCAGTGTGGTGTACTGTGCTTGGTGCTGCTGCCAGTATTGTAGTTAGCTTGACAGAGCCAGCCTAAGTGAACAGTGCTGGTTTGATAGATCCAAAATGTCTGATTCTAAGAAAACTGTTTGGGGGTGTTAGAGCAGCTCAGTGGTTTAACTTAAAGTGTAATTTAGTAGTTTTGTGGAAAAACCAAGGAAAGTATGTTGTTGTGTTGAAAAATATCTACTAGAGTCTGTTAGATGTCAGAAGACAGAGCCTAAAAACAAAGGTGGTTTTATTTTATTCCTGTGAGTGTCCTGTGTGTAATATCAGGAATTATCAGTGTTATCTGAATTGTTGGAGTTCAGCAGAGCAGCTAGAAGAGAGGAGTCAGCACTGTATACCTAAGGAGCTCTGTGTAAATGCTCCGCAGACTGTCATCTGGGAAGCCTTGGGAAGCCAGCTTTGAAATATTTACACAAAACCACTACCAAAAATAGTCACTTCAGATGAACGAGCAGTTTGCTGAGATTGATCTGAACACAGTAACCAGCAAGTCCTGAGTTAACGCCACCCAGGAGACAGCCCTGACGAGGTTTTTCTGGTGGTTCAAATGCCGTCTGCCATTGCAGGACTGGTTCCATACACGTTTCCACAGTGAGCTGACCCTAGACAGGAGGGGAGCTGAGATTGCTGCTGCTTTCCTGCGCTCTGTCCTTTCTGCAGTTCTTCTTAGCTGATCATCTCTTCAGGTACCTGTACTAATTTCTTCCTATGCTCACATCAGATAATACCTGAACAGAGATGAAAGAATCACAACTTGCCCTGGCGTTATCTTTGGGGGAAGCACCTCTTCTGGGATGCAAGGGACAGTGGTGTAACAGCACAAGATTTTGTGCTTTAGCACAAACTCGGGCGACAGGGCTTTATTAGCTCTGTCACCAGAAGAAACAATCTTACAGAAAGATTGCTTGGGTGTAATCTACATATGCATCTACATAAGCGAGTCAGTACATTTTTAGATACATATATTTGTACAAGCAGAAGATAAACACGTGGAGACCTTCCACTGGAGACTAGCATGCTCCCTCTGATGTTTTGTGGTCAGCATGATTTTAAAAAAGGGCAGAAATTGAAGGGCCAATGAAAAAACGTGGTTAATTAAATGTGAAAGGTGCTGTCCTTGTTTGGACTGTCTGTTAATGGTATGACAAGCTCTGGTAAAGAGCTTAGCTGGCCAGATTAAAATTAAAAAATTGTCTCAGTCCATCTGCTAGCTCTGAGGAGTTTACTTCCATCACCTTTCCTTGTTTCTTCACAGATGCGGAATACTGTCTTTGAAAAGAATATTCCCAGGATGTCTTGGTTGACTTTTTTTACCTAATGTTTTTTCCAAAGATAATTACATGTGACGTCAAGACATTTTCAAGAAGGGCAATGCTCTTGGTTGGTTCAAGGATACATTAAAGACAACAGCTCTTTTGCTAAAAGGAATTTTCCTTTATTTCTTGCATACTGCTTTTTTTGACAAAAATAAGTATGTTTGGCTTCATTTGGAAAATCTTTCTTTGCCTTCCGGTTTTGGGAATGATTAAAGGCGATCTTCAAATAGTTGCAGGTAATGCAGAAATCTTATTCATATTCTTGTTTTCAAAGTTTACGTACGGCAGTGTGTGGAAATAAAAATACCTCTCTGCTTTAATTACAGCAAAGGGGACTAATACAGAGAAATGTTTGGTCAAATCTGTGCCATGGTATCAGTGTAAATATGGAATACTTAAGAGTGATTTCCAGGAGGTATTACTGTCCATTTGTGTTCTTTTGAATGTAGAATGTAGCTACAGGAGGCAAGTTTTTCCAACTTTGAGAGACACTAAATACTGATAAATTTTTCACTTCGTGCTTTTTTCTTTAATAATTTTGTATTAAATCTTAAAAAGTGAGGTTCTGTCTTCTGCTTATGCACACTGAAGATGCGTCAGTTTGAATAAATATTGGGCTTTTGCCTTAGGGACCTTTTTTGAAATTCCCTTCTCCCTCTGATGTACCATCCGGTGGTGGTGTTCTGCACTAGAGCTGACTATTAATATACCATCAAAATAACCACATTCTTCATCTTTCAGTCATTGAAGTCAAAGGCACTATTGACTTCGAAGCTGCAGAATAAGCTCATATCTGTGGGATGAAAAATGCCATACATTTATTACTGTTCTTTCTCTAGTAAATAATTCATTGTGATTCTTCTTCAGTCATGTTTCTTGGGAAAAAGTGAAAGAAGAACATTGAATTAACTAATTTCAGATCAGCTGACTGCAGAGGATAGAGAATTAGACTGTCAGACTAAAACCAAATAGACACATTCTTCCCTCAGCTGGAAAGCTTCCTCTGGAGTGATGTGGAACAACTAACATAAGAGGGAATTTTAACAAAGCTAAAGCTGATGAGCCTTTTTTCCCTTTTTTTTTCCCCGCTCCATGTTTCATGTGGAAAGAAAGCATGGAATATGGGAACTTGTTCATTCATTCATTCATTCATTCCTGGCCCTGAAAGCTTCTAAGTACATGTTTATTCACAAATATAGTCCCATTGACTTAAACAAGCCAATAACAGAAGGGAAGTTAAAACACAAAACATTAGCATTCAAAGGGTTAGGGCTTTAGGTTGTGTTACCATTTGATGGGATGCTGTAAAGAGCTTAAGGTTGTTTATAATAGTACAGTCATACAGACGGGTTTTGTTAACAGAAAAAAACACAGTTACGTCCTTCAGAGACCAGAGCAATGGCATTAAGATCCATAAGATGACTGCATCACTATCTCACCTGAGAAATTTATGTGTGGTTTTAATTTTCCAGAGGAAGGTTATTCAACTACAGAAGAAGGACAGGCTAAAGATCGTTCACCAACCCCTCAGCTTAGTGGCTGGCAGTTGGCAAACCCTTCTCAGCCTCCTGAGTTGAAAAAGCTTAATGGCATCCTGAAGGCTGAACAGGTCAACAAGCATTTGCTGTTACGAAGGAAGCGGTCCATTCTGTTTCCCAGTGGAGTTAAGATCTGCCCTGATGAGTCTGTTGAGCAGGCTATTGCCAACCATCTGAAATATTTCAGGCTTAGAGGTAAGTGATTGTACGTCTCATGGGTAATTGATAAAGAACATTTATTTATTAAAAAAATAATAGATGAAGCTTTTAAACATAATAAATACCAGGCTATAGGAAATACATTGTTACCCAAGAAACTTAGTTCTCTGTGATAATCTTCCTTATGAGAGCTGTTCTCAGCTAAAAAAAAGGTCTTCTGGTTACGCTCTTGTATCATAAAAGCTCTCAGTCCCTGAAACCACAGTGTTTACTCCTCCTTTCTCATAGAACAATTTGAATGCTAAGAAAAATAGGTGTTATGTACAGGTTAGCTAAATGACCAAGCTTGTTGGTTTTATTTAGTGTTCTTCAAATGCTAGTAGAATTCACTGAGGGATCTTCCAGAAAAGAGTCAAGTCTAAGACACTGGTGTCTCAGCCATGTGACTTTTGACTATGGCTGGTTGTGCAAAGCATAGGGTATTCTCTTGTCTAGAAGGCCAATCTCTGTGTATTAGGCTGCAGTACAATAGAGATGAACCCTTTCTTTTAAGATGTAGAAGTTGGTGTGGCAGAGCTTTCTCTGAAAAGCTGAAACATTCCCAGTAACAGATGAAATATTCCCATCTTTCATGTGATGAAATATTGCAGCAATGTGATGTATTTTAACCCTTCTGTCTGACAACACTGGAATGGGGCATCAAGGTCATGCAGCACTTTCTGGTATTTGTGTGTCTCTGCTTTGTAGCATTCAGACGATTCATAGTGTCTTATAACATGTTTGCACATAATTGGTGAAGCAGGAAAGAGCTGCTGTCATTTAAAGGAGAAGGAAAGGTGTTCAGAGACACATGTTTAATGAGACTTTCTTGAGTGCTTATAGAAGAAACTCCCACTGGTAACTAACGTATTCACTTAGAGCAGTGAAAAATAGTTAAAACTGGGAGTTGCTGAGTGTCTGTGTAAAAATAAACATAAAGAATGTATTTGGAGAACAAAGTGGGATTGTATGGGATCAGAGCCTCATTCAAATATGAATTGTGCCCAGCTTGTGAGGGATGTCGACAATGATGATCAAGCAGACAGTTTGACAGGCTTTGCAAGCTTCTTGTTTATGTCCACCCAGTAACACTCAACTGTTCTTTGTTTTGCTCAAAATGAATCCATACAATGTGCTTTCACTGCAGTGACCCCTCAATTATCTGTGATAGCGGTATGTAAAGGCAATACCAAGTAAGCAAAAGCGTGAGTGATAATAAAGAAGGAAAATCTGTAAATTAGGTTGTAAAAGCTGATTTAGAACTTAATGATCCTAGGTTGAACCAAAAATCCACCTAGTCCATCTGCTTCCCTACTGGACTTAGGGCTTCCACAATCCACAATGATTTCTTAAGCAGAGATGCTATGACCACCCTTAGCACTTTTAACTTGAAACTTTTGAAAAAGATCTCTGCAAGTAGCAGAGGTGACTTTAATTAGCAGCAAGACGAGCAAGGTCTGGTTCAAGCAATTTGTCATCTTCTTCATGCACTGCACCATGAGTATTTGGTGATGTCTAGTTAATCACATCCTGAGTAAATGCACCTGAGGTAGGTGAGAGTTGATGCTGTTACTTTCATTCACAGTAAAGCTGTTCCTTGAGTGTTACTGAATTATAAGCCAGCTTTTTCTTGAAACCGATTTTTTACTAGGTTGCCGAATCAGTGCAGTGATAAAATAGTGAGATGTTTTTTTGTGGTCACTGTTTAGCACTCAGAGACCAGCTACTATCAGTGATTAGAAAAATAACTGACCCCACAAGGCAATAAATATGAAGGTAGACAGAATCTGTTGATTTTTGAATCTCAGTCTGCATTTTTAGAATCTTCTTTTTATTCTATATCTGTTGAAGTAAGGAATGACTTTAATATCCCATACTTTCTCTGGAAGGGATGGTTTCTAGACAATCTATTCTTTCCTTAGTTTTACTTTACTATTAGCAATAAACAGTGCCATTGCCATGGAAGGAAAGGTTGACTGCTGTTTTGATATAAGAGCATGTTAGAAAAACAGAAAAGGTTTGCATGTGCTGATTATCCAGATTATGTTTGTTCTATCTATATCTACCTTAGAAGGAAACAGGTGGGAATATAATTATCTATCTGTAGCTCCTAGCTTTATTTACTTTTGCTAGCTTGCTAAAGCCTCTATTAGTGTCAGAGACTGACTGACGAACATTTGTTTCATAGGCTTTAAGCAAGTGCTTATGTCATATAGCTGTAGGCTTAACTGTGTACAGCTTTTTTTTTTCTTCTTCAGACTGCAACATCTGGAATTTTTTAGCCTTAAAAAGATACAAGATAAAGAGATATGATAAATATATAATAAATCATAAAAAAAATTCAAAGGGTGGCAAAATACAGGGATCTGGAGAAAAATCAGTATTTTCTAAAAGAACAGTAGCACCCTTCAGCATATGAAAGTCTAAATAATGGTATGATTATTCACTGGTGGTTGTTATTATTACTGTAGTAGTCAGAAGCACCAGCCAAGAATATGGGTGTTTTTCTACTTGTTTCTCTACACCTGCTGTCTGGAAGACAGATTTCTGAAGTGCTGATTTATTCCTACAGTCAATCACATTGCAGAACGGACTGAGTTTTGCATTAGCAGAAGATACTATTTTCAGTCTCTTTTGAGACGAATCTGGGATTGTGATTGTCTCTGTACTCCCCAGTATGATATAGTCTCTGCATCTCTTGTAGCTGTATGTGGAGGTTGCTGCTGTTGCCTGGCTTTGTATTTCATTTCTTAGAATATGGAGATGGAAATCAGTCATCGATGCTTTCAGATTGGGTACTGTAGGCCTATGGGTTGGGTCTTACAGAGTGTTTTTAACACACGTCCTTTTAAATGGTAGTAATGTTATGGTTGCTGCTGGAAGAATCATGTAAATCTAGTGGTGGTTCATAGCTGGACTGCTGTGATGAACACAGTGTGTCCAGTGGGCAGCTGGAGGTTTCACAAAACATAGTTTGTGGAAATCTAATACTGGGATTTCAGGTAGTGAGTGTGCTGTATATGCTGATGTTGATTATGAATATTGATGTTCTTTACTGCTGACAGGGAGATGGTAGCCCAAGCCCCTGTTGAATAAAAATTGTTGTATGAAAAATGGCCATACCTGCTCAGACCAAAATTCTGTCATAACCAGTCATCTTATGTAGACAATTCAGTGAACCTGTCCATTTCCTTTGGTGTAAATTGCCAGTAGATGGCTGAGAATTGTAGTAGACTTGGAAGTTGAATTAGCCAGTAAAACAGATAAGGATTGCAAGGTAGCACGGCTTGCACCGTTTCCCTATCCTGTGCCTGTTAATTGGGTAAAACAAAGGCTGCTGGATTTTGACACCATGGCTCAGGGTTAATACTGCTGCTCTTTCCCACCTCTGAGATGTAATTACTCTCGTGGCTACTTTTCCTGAATTCTGTTTGCATTTTTTCCTGCTGTGATCCACTGTCTTAAACAATTCAGTGTATGCTCGTGAGTGAGTGTATCTTCTGTTCACATGAGTAGATCAGATAGTCTCTCTGCCTGAACCGTTTTTGTCAGCCAGAGTTTCAGATAAAGCTGAAAATCTGAAGATAGTGTTTAAAGATACTGACCAAAGAAGGAAGTAGACCATATTCTAGTGTGTCATAGCTGATGAGAGACAAGGACATTCTGGTGATTTGGAAAGAATAAAAGGTATTTCTCAGGAATGAAGTTCTATGCATTATAATCCCTAGCTTTGGTAATCTTGGGCATAGCACTGAGCTTTCTCATTTTCCCCTTTCTTGGGTCACTTCAAATCTATTTACTGAAGCTTTAGAAATAATGATGTTATGTTCTGCACACGGACAGAGTTAAGAGTGAAGTTTCAATTCGATGCTGAAATCCTGAATGTTACAAATTATTCAAATCTTGCTGAATAATGATAAAAGCAAACAGTCAAAGTCATAAAAAGTACCTGGCTAAACAAGCATACAATAAATACAGTGTCTGGCTGAGTGAGCCTTTTCTCCTTGTTTTCCCCTCATCTTTGGCACATGTTACGCATAGCTTGTACTCAGCCAAAAAATTTCTGAAGTTTATTTGTAGAAGGTCTAGTTCTGTCTCCCTCTACATTTGAATTTCTAGGTGTCAGCGTATGCTTCTAAAAAGCTTGACTCTTCCCATGAAAGACACTCCTTTGTAGTTACTGAAATATTACTGGTGAGAATAGTTTATGTGCTAGAGTTTAGTATGTTAGTGTTCAAAGAAAAAAACTGTCATGTGGATTAGCCAATTCACATTCAACTATTTTAATTTAAAATCCTGCTTTGTTGTGTATATGGGTTAAGGGTTGCTATGTTATAGGCCATATACAGCAGCATTTCAGCAATAGATGAAGTGATTTCTCTGCATGTATGTATATTAATTTGTTAGCGAGTGCTAATGAAGTCTTTGAAGGAAAGATGTCTTAGGAGGTGTCTGTCAGTCTCCCTGTCACTGTAGTCCTTATCAAAACCCACTGCAATTAAGCCATTCAGTGTGCAGAAATTGTTAGAGAGGAGAAGGAGTTGGCCTCATGTTGCCTCAAAATAGAATATTCAGCCTGATTCAGTGCTCCTAGCCACTGTACACGATTCAACTCTTAAGAAGCACTAATGGGATTTAACTGGGATTAAACTCCAGCACTGCCCACTTACACAAATGGCCAGAAAGCCACCCTACCCCCTGCTAGGTGCCCAGTGCTGTCATGTGGTGCCCCTTCTGTTAACCTCGGAAACCCCTGAGCATGGACTCAGTGTAATAGGCTAATTGTCTCTCATTTGAGAGATAAATGCATCCTGAATGGTAAAGCCACAGAGACGCTGTATCCTGCCCAGGTGCGTGAGAGGTAGCCATACAGGAGGATTTCAGAGAGAGAGAGAGAGAGAGAGAGATCATCTCATCACTGATCTTAGCTGGAGGTTTTGAAAACAATGACGAAGTCTTTAGGAAAGAAAGCATCAAATAAACTTTTTTCCACCCGTTCCTGCAGATTTATAGGACTGAAAAGAGCTTGTGCCTGCCTATGTGGAATTTTTTTGGCTGAATCTTAAGCTTTTCAGGATATTCTCTTCTATTTGTAAGTATTACTTGAGCGTAAACACTGCATTTGAAGCAGATACGCTCCCAAGGGCTGGGCTTTTCAGCTTCTGGAGTAGATATGCTGGGATTCACATGGTCTTACTACATGTCCAGCTTTCTGAGGCAGCCTTTAAAAGTCAAGACCTTGCCGACTTTAAGTAGCTATGACACTTTGCTCAAGTGGAAGTTTGCACAAGGGCATGGGCCGAACATGCTGATCTTTCAATTATTCCTACATCCTCTCTCACCTTGAAGGTGATTATCTCAGTGATGAGTTAAGTGACTTCTAATTTCTGAGGCATTTCAGGATGGAGTACATGCAAAATGTAGTATGTGCGTGCAAAACGTACTTTGGGGAAAAATTGCAGAATGAGCCACCTGGTTTGCATTCTTGGTTTGAATTCCCGTTTATTGTGTCAGTCAGTTACATGGCTTCTGCATACCTACCTACTTTCCCAGAATGATCACATCTCTGTAGGAGGGAGCCTCTCTTTATCTCATAAGCCTTCATTTTTTTAACATTTGAGTTCTTCAGAGGAAAATTGCAAAGTAGCCAAGAGATCAATTAACACTAAAATACAAGTTATTTATTACTGCAGCCATGGGATGAAGGAAGTAATTTTCTAGAGGAGCTTACCTTCCCACCCACGTGTAGCATCAAGGCTCTTAGCTCGCTGCCTTAAAAGATTGATCTCGATTTTATGATGCTTTTAATCAGTATTGTTTGCCAGGGATTAGAGGCCTCATCGCAAATCCTATCTCTTCCAGGGCCTGGTGTTGCTAATGCTGTCCCATATATCTGTGCCTACCCCTGTAGCAGGCTAGTGAAAGTTTGGCGTGAGATCTAGCCACAAAGACGGACTCCTCTCACATGCCCTGAGGACTGGTCTGCTCTTCAGGTGGCTTGTGACAGCACTGCTGGGTCTGCTCGGCCGTTCCTTCCTGATCCTGGCAGGGCTGGCTGCTTAGCTGGTTGGTTTTTAAGGGTTTTGCAGCTAGTCTTAGAAACCTAATTCCTGGAAAGATCATCACGCAAAGCCTGTTCAGCAGATTTATTTTACTTAATAGTTGGAGTATGTTAACACAGCATATTGTACTAAGAAAGTAGCTTCAGTCACTCTGAACTGTTGGGCTCCTGTCAATTTATTGTAAGCTCTGATGCTGCAATTTTTTTTTTCCATTTAAACATTTTATATTTAAAATTCAAAGTTAACATTGCTAGTCAAAAAGCTTACTGGTAAATCTGTTTGGGGTTTTTTCCCCGCCCATTTTCTTTTATTTTCTATTTTGGTTTCAAGGAGTTGCTATTTTAAATATTAGTCAAAAGTTGCTTCATTTATTGTCAATATATGTAGATAGCATATGTGGCACATACTGGCAAGTTGCTGGAAGGTCAGAAAGGACAGATAGTGAATTATTTTTATACAGTAAAATATAGTTATTTACTGAAGCTTCCAGTCAAGTCCTGTTTAACTTTATTTACATTTTTATGTCTCCATGTTTTGCCTACAGAGTCTCAGAATGCTTATAATCTAGTTATGAAAAACATGTTTTTCTTACATGGGAGTTCTCAAGAATTGGTTGGTAAGAAACTTTGAAAAGCCTCCCTGGCCAGCAGGTAGTCAAAAACCTGCCACAGGGGGTGGGCTCCACCTTCAAGTTAAAAGAAGCTTAATCACATTTATTATGGAACTTGAACGCACTGTGAGGGTGTGTCTCTTCAGTTCCCTGGGTGGCCGCTTCAGTGAAGCCATGATAAGAACTATCTCCCTTTTTGACATACCTGGAGGAGAGATGGGAGGTAGAAACATGCTTGTCTCTTTCTTTACTTGAGCGTGTTTTGAAGCACACTGAAGAAACTGTGCTGTTCTTTTTCTGTGCTTGGAGTGGCAACTCTCATCTAACAACAAAACTTTGAAAAGGTGTACGAGAAAAACGACTGAAACAAAATTGTTCCTTTTTTTGGCCAGGCTACGAATTTGCTCTTGAACACCATAGAGGTAAGCATGCTTGGGGATTGTTCTTGGGGTGAGCCCTTACAGCCTGGATTTGTTATCCTGCAAAGCAATCCCCTGCTTTACAAACTAGCCAGTTGGAATAAACAGGACAACGACAAGATGGACTGTGTGTCAACAAGGTTGCAGGGTGGCTGCGTGTGGCAAGCAGGTCACCATGGCTGAGGATGCGGTTTCCTGGGCAAGGCTAACAGAAGCGTTTAAGTGGCAGTCATGGTAGATGTTTGCCTGGGGTTTTTAATCCCTCCCTGTGTGTCAGAACTAACAAACTCTCAGACTACTCGGGAGGAAGAAATGGGCCAGCCTTTTCCTTCTGAATATGGAAGCAATTTGCACCATGTTGTCCAACTTGTTCCTGCTCACTGCAGTGGAAATGGCTAGATAGAACACAGGCTAGAGAGGACAGAATGTGACTCCTCATCCACATCCCCTTTCCTCTTTCCACAAAAAATACGACCCTGTTCTGACAGCTTAGGTCTGATTAATGGGCTTGGAGCCCACAGATGGCACAAAGCCTTTGGGACTGGAATTCAGTGAGGTGTCTAATCCCAAATGAAAGGACACACCACAAATCCTTAATCTATTGGGAGCTGATTGGGACAACTGTTCATACAGCAGCAGCTTGTATTCAGGCAAGACACTGTCTCATCACATTTATTTTAAAAAAGAGATTAAACTGATTTAAGAGGATTAAGGAAAACTGCCTTCAATTATTACTACCAATTATTACTTGCAACTGGAAAGCCAGTCCTTTGCCGTTTGAAAACTGTAGGATTAGACACTGCCACTGCAATGTGTTTGCAAGCTATTGCCATAGCTTCATCTCTCACTGATAGCCTGCTGAAGATTTATCCCAGCCACAGGGAATATAATCTCATTGCAGGATTGTTGCTGTACAATGTTGCACCTGGAGTGAAAGATCCATTAGTCAGAATGCAGGATAAAAGTACCGCCAAAAGAAATGAGAGCGGATGGTATTCCTTAGTGTAGGCTTCTAGATTTGAAACTAGACTTTGGTCTTTTCCTGGTCTTTTGTAGCTCTTACGAGTGGGATGTTAGAGAGGCTATTACAGATGTCATTCTGCTTCAGGAGGCTTATTAGTACTCCAGCAGGATCCAGACATCCCAGGGCAGGATTATGGCTTCATTGCCTGAGGTCTGTGCAGAGGTCATATGGAAATGTGGTCCCTGCCTCAAAGAGTTTGCTTCCTCAGCTGCTGAGGAAGCAAACGTAACTTGAAGGGGAATGTGAGAGGGTGCATGGGTGCTTGTAAACTTGGCTGTTTATTTCTGATTAGTAAAGATGCATAAGCAAAGCTGATTGGAAGCACCTCCAATACTCTTACCTAATTACTGTGTCTTACAGATGAAGTGAACTACCTGAAGCTGGAGGGGTGCTAGAGCAGTAATATACTATTGACAGTTAATAATGCAGAATTGGAAGACTGTATTCTTCTCTAGTTATACATATCAAATGAGCTACAAGGCTGATCTCCATGTGGGAGAGCTGTCAGGAGTGTGGCATGGAAATGAGAGATATCTCTGTATCTGTAGAGCTCCTCAATGGAGAAATGGTCTCAACTGCTTTGATAAACTGAAATTTGGAGTGGAGAAAAGAGCTGCTTCTGCATGGTGCCATCCAGCGTGCCAGAATCAGCTAAGCTTTAAGGGTGCTACTGCGTATGAAACAGTTCCTTAAGGTTGTTATTTATAAAGCCTTTGCATTTAAGAAAAATGCCCATCTCTTGGTTGAATGAAGGTATGTTTCCATATGTCATCTATGTGTTAAGTTTTACACAGGTACATTTAATCGATTTTGGAATTCAGAATACAGAGTATCAAGAAGAAATAGCAGTAAGGTACTGGTAAGGTACTGGTTTTGGCAGCCTTCAGCATATTTTTAAGCTGATTGAAGAAAATTACTTTCCAAAGATAGATTCATGGTCAGTCTCCTGTAGGGTCTTGCTTATGATGTCAGGACTTTCCCTGAATGCAAAGCATTCCTCTGCTGAACTGTGTATATATAAGTAGTGAAATCCAATTAAGGCCAAAAAGCAGGTTTGTCTGCTACTACTCCAGGCTGGCATCTGCTGCGAGTGATTTTTAGAGTTGTTCTCCTTTGAACGTTGTTCTTTTCCAGGACACAAGGACAATCCTATAAATCTTCCTCTCTTCCAGTTACCCTGGGTCACAGAGAGGTTCTTGCTTGAGCGTTATGTGACCAACTGCTCTGATTGGCAAAGAGCACATGCAAGATAGGGAGGTTAAAGCATCTGACGTAGTACAAGATAATTTAACCCTTAATTCACAGACTGTTCAGTCAGAGATGTCTAGTTCTTTCTCAGTGCATACATGCACTAGGGTTAGAGATTGACTTATTTCTTAGCATATTATGTTGTTGTGTCATTATCCTGCCTTGTTTTTCAAATTATTAAAGCAATTATAATTTCTGAAACTTACCTTAAATTCCATGTAAAGGCGAGTCCAAAGGAATTGTAACTGATTGAGCCTTTACAACTTTGATCAGTGCAACTATCATTCTTACATATTAAGCTCCAGCTCTACTTTCTGTGAGAACATTTGCCATACTATTTTGGTCTTCTAAATTTTCTAAAAATTTGACCCATTGATCAAGGGCAGTTTCACTCAGTGAAAATACTGTTGTTCTTGATGGTTATTAGGAGACAAGTGCGCTCTCTCTTGCTCTCTTCTTTTTTTCTTTAATGAAGTAATTAATTACTTCAGTAAAAAAAATCAGGGAGGGAAGTAGTATGAGTGTGGAAGATCCACCAAATCTTCACTGTCAGTCTGTGGTGGGTTGACCCTGGCCGGATGCCAGGT
>NW_009200843.1:1012-3584 GCF_000690835.1 Fulmarus glacialis | reverse complement strand
CAGGTCGCCACGCCTTACGAATGCAACAGTTTGCCTTCTCTGTGAAAACAACTAAAATTGTAGGCAATTTACTAACGTGATTTGCATAACTTTTCAGACTGTGCTAAATAAGTTAAATATATATTTTTCATGATAATCTATCACAGAAAAATTATTGTCAAATAGACACTCTGTTGATCTGCCACTGTCATATTCACTTCCTATCTAATATTTCTAATACAAACCTCTGAAATTCTTGGTTCAGAAAGAATAGTTATAAAAGGAGCCAGAATGGGGTACTTGCCTTAAGAAATCTAGAACTTCAGTAACCTAGAGGCAGAAATTTAATTAAATAGATAATACATTAGGTGTTCCCTATTCCCAAAGCTGTGCGATAAAAGTTATGAAGAAAATAAATAAAATTCATATGTTTTAATGCAACACAAACCTGCAATGCATTTTATCACTTTATTGGTGTCATACAGTTGAAGAAGATTAAGTTTTTAGCTGAAGGAAAGTAAAGCTTATTAAATGCAGAATTCTGTATCTGTAGCTTGTCACGTTAGGAAATGTTACAAGCAAAGAAAGAGAAAGCTTAAAGGGCTCTTCTTGCAAGTTGTAGTCAGGGCTCAGTCAGGACTGAGAATGTCCCTTTCTGAACAATAATCAACACATGAATGCAGTTTTCTTTTTCCCTATTTTTAGATAATTTTAGACCTATCTACACCTTAAACTAAGGGAATTGAAGGTAAGCATTAACACTTTTTTCCACAAACACAGTTGAAACATAAAAGAAGTAGAAGCCAAGCAAGAGTTAGTAATAAGTAGTGCAAATAAGTAGTGCAAAATCCTAATTGTGTCAGTCAAATGCAGAGTAGAAAAGATATTAATAAGTATTCCTCTGAATGACAAAGGTGAAAGTAACAGTTCTTTTGATGTATTTTATCTCATGAGGTATTCACTATAAACAAGTTCTCGTTCTTTATTACTAGTTACATTTGTGCAAATGATTTGTTTTTCCAAAATTGTCTACAAACAAGGCTGCATTTATTCATACATGGTATTTATATATGAATTGGTGCATTTCTGTGAAAGCATTCGTAGTAGAATGTACTCACTTGTATATCTTGTATAAAATTGAAAACACAAAATATACAGATTGAATACAAATGATGACTTTCTCTTTGCCTTAATGGAGAATGCATCCAAATATGTTTAAATGTGATGCATGAATATAGGTGTAATATATTTCTGCCTGAGCAAAAGAAGATAGGAATACATTTTAAATATTCTGATAGTTCCAGGTGCTGCTTATCACTTGCTACGTTGTGTTTTCTAATGAACTTGCACTTGCATTTCTCTTTATAATGATTGGGTCCCTTGCTCAGTGAATATATGACCAAGCTTACAATTTTTGCTACTGACCATAAGCTTTGAATTTGAATTCCAGCTACGTGAAGGTGAATTACCTATCAGGCAAAGAACATTTTTCTTAAGAATAATGAACAAATACATTTATATCATCCACCATCAGTCTATTGTTAACTGCAGAATATGCAATTAGTTCAAGTGCTCAGTTTCTAAGGTTGTTGACACAAATCCCCCTCTTCTTAGGGCTGTGCTTGCTGGAGAATTTACTTTGTGCAACTTGTGTTGCTGGGACTGAGTTAATTACCTTCATAACAGCCTGTATGGTGCTGTTCTTTCCACTTGTGGCTAAAATAGTGCTGATGATAACACAAATATTCTGATATTTGCTTTCCCTATTAAACTATCTTTATCCCAATCCACAAATCTTCTCCCCTACCTTCTATTTTCTTCCAGTCCCGCAGAAGAGGTGCATGGTGAGACTGGGTGGGTGCTGGCGAGGATCAAACTGCCAGAGTTACACGATTTTAAACTAATCTGTAAATATCCTGTGACTGGAGAAGAGCAATACCTCTATTCATAAATAGAAGAAGAAAAAAAAAAAAGTGTTCCAAGCAAGTGTTAGTCTGTTAGCTTGACTTCAATACTATTTTAAGTCAGACAGTGAATTTTGAAGGAAAGAATAATTTACAATACGATGGTAAATAGAGTATAACACATTTTCAGCATGATTTTATGACTGCTATGTTGTATCAAATAGTAACATTTTCTCTGGTAAGATTTGTTAGATGGCTTAATGCTGTGGAGTTAATCTATTTAAATTTAGGTATAGAAATTAGATAGTGCCATATAGGGGGTTCTTATTTCGAGTAGAAATAATCGTAGAATCATTAAGGTTGGAAAAGACCTCTAAGATCATCGAGTCCAAGCATCAACTTAACACCACCATGCCCACTAAACCATGTCCCTAAGCGCCTCATCTACACGTCTTTTAAATACCTCCAGGGTTGGTGACTCCACCACTTCCCTGGGCAGCCTGTTCCAAGGCCTGACCACTCTTTCAGTAAAGAAATTTTTCCTAATCTCCAGTCTAAACCTCCCTTGGCACAAATTGAGGCCATTTCCTCTCGTCCTATCGCTGGTTACTTGGCAGAAAAGACCAACCCTCACCTCACTACAACCTCCTTTCAGGTAGTTGTAGAGCGCGATGAGGTCTCCCCTCAGC
>NW_009200843.1:0-904 GCF_000690835.1 Fulmarus glacialis | reverse complement strand
CTTGTAGTGAGGGGCCCAAAACTGAACACAGTATTCGAGGTGCGGCCTCACCAGGGCCGAGTACAGGGGCACGATCACCTCCTTACTCCTGCTGGCCACACGATTTCTGATACAGGCCAGGATGCCGTTGGCCTTCTTGGCCACCTGGGCACACTGCCGGCTCATGTTCAGCCGGCTGTCAACCAGCACCCCCAGGTCTTTTTCTACCGGGCAGCTTTCCAGCCACTCTTCCCCAAGCCTGTAGCGCTGCATGGGGTTGTGGCCAAAGTGCAGGACCCGGCACTTGGCCTTGTTGAACCACATACAGTTGGCCTTGGCCCATCGATCCAGCCTGTCCAGGTTCCTCTGCAGAGCCTTCCTGCCCTCGAGCAGATTGACACTCCCACCCAGCTTGGTGTCGTCTGCAAACTTACTGAGGGAGCACTCGATCCCCTCATCTAGTTCATTGATAAAGATATTGAACAAGACAGGCCCTAATACTGAGTCCTGGGGAACACTGCTCGTGACCGGCCGCCAAAATGTCAGGATTAATATGAGTGCTACAAAACAGAGAAAGTACCCAGAGAGGGAAATAGGTGAGAGTTTTTGTAATTTGTGGACTACACTAGTTGGGAGTTTCCACCAATACAGAAGATGACAGGATCATTGTGTAGGAAGAATTAAATGATAGTGTTGACTAGTGCAAAATAGAATGAAATTTAATAGTACAAAGTGAAAAGTCATGCAGTTTCTCTATTTTGTGGAGAGAGATTTACAGGCTTCCATGGCTTCATTTCTTAAAGCAAAGGCCTTAAGAAGAGGGTATGATGACTTTTCAAACACTTTTGGAGGATAAACATCAAGATACAGATGAACTACTTAGGTTACAAATAACAACAGCACAAGATCAAAAAAAGTTGTAAGT